>NC_138291.1:22290000-22520000 GCF_965601325.2 Salmo salar | reverse complement strand
CTACAGTGGAGATTTCCATGACCTTTCTGTGTGTCTGGCTGGCTCCTGGCTGGGACAGAGTTATTACTACACCGTATTACTGTATGACGTCTACTCATTTTGGGGGGGGGTGTATTCCAGTAGTGGTATAGACCAGGTTCAGCACGTCATGGCGTGCTATCTAAACAGCTTAGATTAGTCGTGATGGATGGTTTATGTTGTAAAGGGCCTTTTGTTTACATGACTCTGATGTAGACCCTGAGCGTGTCTATCCAGCCAGCCATCTAGCTACAGCCTAGCCCCCTCCACTGAGGTCACCTGAAGTGTGTTACATTACATGCATGTGGAACAGCCACAGTTAGCTGCCCATGTTTATGTAGGCCTGAGACAACGTAATGCAGACATGGCAGGTTCTGGGAGTTTGACTCTGTCATTGCCTTTGCCCTACTTTTCATTTTTATTCATATATTTATCAATTCACATTTTTGATTCATTCAATTCAATTATACACAATCTGCTGGTGTGTCCCTGTCATATAACCTGGTGCCTCTGGGGACCTTACGATCTAGCCAGTGGTCACAAATTGGATCAAAGAGTGAATTGAGTGATTCATTGTCTGTGTGACTTGACTTTGGCTTTATTTGGAGCCAGAATGGTGATGCTTTTCCGTAATAAGGAGAACTGAAACCTGCCAACTGGAGCCATATCGGTAACATTTGGATCCTCTTGGTACAGTGGAGCTGGAACAGTTAACTTATCATCATTAACGTCAACTTGTCCTCCAGGATTCTAGTCCCACAGCCCCGCATGCTGCCAAACCTTCTCAGGGATGGTTCTAGGCCCTGGTCTGGATGTGTGAAACTGGGTCCAGGGCAACGGGTGCTGCTCTCAGCTTGGAGAGAGGCAGTTACTATGGGGAAGACCGCAAGGGCAACCCCCTGGTGTCAAGAATGTAGAGGGGATAATGAATTTCTCTGGCAGTGATGGATGAGCTACACACACACACACACACACACACACACACACACACACACACACACACACACACACACACACACACACACACACACACACACACACACACACACAGCATCTGCAGAGTCTTTGGACATCCCTGCGCCATTGTGAGCCAGTGTGGCTGGCTCTCAGCTGGGACAAAGGCTTGGTGGTCTGCCCTGCTAGCCCAGATAAATGAGGAGCAGTTTATTGATAACTTATTACACTAACTTAAGCCTGATACACTCTTAACGATTAACATTGTCTTTCAAGCCGTCAATTAATTGATTTGTGAATTTATCGTTTTACATCTCTTTATATTATAGGATGGTGAACACAATGGTAACGATGTGTATATATGTGCATTCCTATGTCAGTATGTGTGTTATAATTACCTTGGTGTGTATCCAGTCAATTCCAGAAGCTCTCAATCCTTGTTAGTGAATCCTCCAGTGACTATATTGACCTCTCCAGTGTCTCCCTGACCTGTTTTTGTTCTCCTTTGGTAAATGTGTCTGATGGATCACCATGGCTTTGTGATCTGTCTCCTAGCCTGTGTGCTGCTGTAGGGTACACACCACTATGTTAATGAGTGAGTGAGCAGAGAGCTGATTGTAATAGTCTCTCTCCCACCAGAGGAGGTGACAGATGACCGTGCAGCATACACAGGACACCCAGTCAACCTGATTCAATTTAAAGACCAGAGAACACACTTTAGACACCCCCACCAGCACACCACTCATGTGTGACAGTATAGGAGGGAAGAGAGGGGGTTGCAGAGGGATGGTTGTGGGGGCTGGGGATACGGCTGCATATATTTAAAGCATTGACCTTGAGGATTTGAAGAAAAACTGACCTGACAGGTGTGAAAATCTGCTGCAGTCTCTGTTTCACTCTATCTCACTTTCTCCCTGTTGAGGAGGAAACTGGCATGATTGGCGGCCATGCCGTGTCTTCCTGGGCTGGACCCACAGTGCTGGGTGGGGACCCGTTTCCCTGGGACCCTCCAAGAGTCTTATCTGGTCCTCTGGCAGTCAGAGCCTGTTGCTCGACTGTTTACCCATGGGAGGGATGTCAGATCATCTGAGACATAAACCTCTGCCCCCAGGGCCCACATCTCTGCCCGGAATGGACTGCCATGGAGAGCCTTGGACAAAAGACCTGAGAGAGATTATGGTTTTGATTTAAGCTAACTGACATTTTAAGAGTTGAATACTCCTGTTGCAGATGAAAGTGTGTATTTTACAACCCACAGATTATGAGAGTAAAACATGTTGCAGCTTCTCCTCTGAGCGTCTGAGTGTCGTCTGTCCCACTGCTGGAGAACGACAGGTGCACATCAACGTTCCATCAGCTCCAGTGCTCATTAAGCTGCCTAGTGGACAGAGAAAGGTTGTTTTGGGGGTTAAACCTGTGCAAGGAAAACTTTTCACACACACATGGCACACACACTCACAGCTTGTTTTGATCTATGGCCAGGGTTGTCTGACCTAGCTGTCACTGATTGATATCCCTGCGACTTTGAAGGTGTGGATTTTCAATGCAATCAGCATTCACAGCATTTACCGCTCTGGTACACGCACGCATGCACGCACGTGCACACACACACACACAGACTGCTGACAGGAGCCATGGAGAGTAACACTCCTGGAAAGATCACAGGGTTCTCTCTCCAATGAACATGGCAGTAGATGTGCTGTTTACTCCCAGCTCTGACTTTGGGTCTGTTAACGTCTCTGTCAGTGGGGAGTAAAACACTCAGGCTACCTTGGAGTTCTGGAGCTAGACGTCTCTGACATACAAAGAGCTAGACAGTCTTTGTAGAACGCTTCCACTGGGGCTGGTTCTGACGGGGAACTTGACAAAGGTGTTTGATCTGGCTGTCGATCGGGTGGTACTGCCTGACAGCCTCCACTTTGGTAGAACTGAGGAGAACTGCCAGACTGCCAACAGGAGAAATCGAGTTCACAGTATGGCATTAAAGAGAGAGGGACAATGTGATGCCTTTTGATCGTAGAATTCTCTGGGTTTTAGCTTCTTCCACTTTAGAGAGATTGTCTCAACATTTTTTTTGTAGATTTGGATCTATAGAGTAGAGACTTCCATGCTGACGCCATTTAGCCACCTAAATTTGTGAAACAACCAAAAATAACTACGGATTTTCTGGTTCATTGTGTTTTCAGAATATTTGGGCAAGTTAGCTGGCTGACTCATTGATGCTGCTTTGTAGTATACCCTTCTGACCTCTAACATTTGACCCTGGGTCACTGACATGCTGTGTCTGGATTCCACCACTCTCTCTTCATCTCTTCCCCCCCTACCTCCATCCCTCTCTCAAAATGCTGTAATTCTTATCCACAGAGTTTGTTGTGAATATTACAGTCCTGCTGGGTGTTGCTACTCTATTCCCCTATGAGCTAGATAATCAATGGCATCAAGTTAAAAACAGCACCCAGCTACCAGAATGCATCTGTCAAAGTGTTGGGGAGACACTGGGTTATTACATTAGCATGATGAGTTAACTTCTCTCTCTCCCCTTTTTCACATTTCTCTCTCGCTGTCTTTCTTTCTCTGTCTCTCTCTCTTTCCACTATCTTTGGGTGTGTCCCATGGGGTTCAGTGTCAAGCAGATTAATGGAGGGAGGATTAGACAATATTCATTTCATACACATTTTCATGAACTGCCATTACACAATCCCCTAAATTAAGTGTCTCCCTTTTTACTATGTCATATCTCCTGGGATATTTGAATTGGTGAAAGAAATATGGTTCATGAATCAGTTTGGACAAGGAGACAACAGTAGTGCATTGTAAAGTCTCAGTCTAGGGGGCAAGATGGGAGTGGAAATGAGCAGCGTCTTTATGGTCACGTGTTGGTTTTACTATGATAAACATAGAGAGGTATGGGAGGAGAGGAGGTGTGGAGGGGGAAATTGACTATCTGAGGATGGCTATCAATATTGAGTGGGAGTGGTAAAGGTTGGCCGTGTGGTGTCTGTCTCCTCTTACTGAGGGAGGTGACTGAATGGTAGAGGCTATCAGGGGCTGAGGGGTATCGTAGATTGTATTATCAGGGAGGTGTGTGTAAACCCACCAAACCTCAACCCCAGTGCACTCTCTCTGAACCCTGTACCACCCTCATACTTTCCCAGCCTCGCATTCGCAAAGCTAGGGCCATGTGAAGGGCTTTTAGACCTGTAGTGAAGAGCGCCATATAAATGTAGTTCATTACTATCATTATGTACTACAATGTGCCTCCGCTCTTTCAAGTACTTTATCTGTCAGGGTGCTGAGTAGGAGTCAGCCCAAATGCCATGTAGATGTATGTTACATGAGGCTCCTGGCAGAGAGGGAGAGATTATCCCCTGATTGGATCCTGGCCCCTCAGAGCTCATTCCGCCTTTTAAATGAGCTTAATTAGGGTCAGTCCATTCATTGTGCTCCATTGAATTACCCAACACCTGCTCTGTATGAATATGTATAACACCTCTCATCTTTCTCTCTCTCCCTTCCTTTTCTTCATGCTTCTATGCTTCTGAATGTGTGTTGTGACTGGTCATACATTTGGCAGGAGGTTAGGATGTGCAGCTCAGTTTCCACCTCATTTTGTGGGCAGTGTGCACATAGGCAGACCTGGCTCTCAAGAGAAGCAAGGCTATGCTCACTCTGTACATAGTCAAAGCTTTCCTTAATTTTGGGTCAGTCACAGTGGTCAGGTATTCTGCCACTGTGTGCTCTCTCTGTGTCTGTCTCTCTCTCTCTCTCTCTCTCTCTGTGTCTGTCTCTCTCTGTCTCTCTGTCTATCCAATCATCTATCTATATATGTTTCTCTGCCTCTGAAAGTGTGTGTTGGTAAAGCTTTTGAGATTTCCCAGACTAGGCCACGGAGGCCATTATGCTTCTGACAATGTTGTTTTGGACCCTCTGAATGTTGCTCTTATTGTTGCCAACATTGTGAACTTGACTCCATTTGCCCATGCAGCCAGCCAAGAACAGCCTATTCTTTTACATCCGCTCTTCAAGCACTGCATGGATAATGGGCCAACTATAAGTGTGAGTAGTGGATATTGCTTTGTATTATTATGTTGTTTGTAAGCTTTTAACTAATCCGCTCACATTCATTTGGATTTGTCTCAAGTAAATGATTTGGAGGTTGACTATGGTCAGAGAGCAGGGAGGACCATGAAAACAGCCCCCTCTATTGGGTCTCAGTAGAACCTCTGTGTCATGGAATAACCACATAGCAATTACAGGTACAGTAGGTGTATGTGATCTTAAAGAAAAAGGTATATATAATTTTCCATTTTATAAGCAACCGTATAGTTCGGCTTCTAAGTGTGACCTTTTGTGTGAGTCTATAAAATGTGCTGTTGTAGTGTTTCTTTCAGCCCAAGATTTGTATTTTTTTATTTAACCTCTCTGGGATATGTGGGACGTGACCGTCCCACCTGCGGGACACACTATTCAACAGCCAGTGAAATAGCAGGGCGCCAAATTCAAAACAACAAAAATCTCATAATTCAATTTTCTCAAACATACAACTATTATATCCCCTTTTAAAGATACACTTCTCGTTAATCCAACCACATTGTCCGATGTCAAAAAGGCTTTACGGTGAAAGCATAGCATTAGATTATGTTAGGACATCACCTTGACAAGAAAAACCACACAGACATTTTCCAAGCAAGGAGAGGCGTCACAAAAAAACAGAATTACAGCTAAAATTAATCACTAACCTTTGATGATCTTCATCAGATGGCACTCATAGGACTTCATGTTACACAATACATGTATGTTTTGCTCGATAAAGTTCATATTTATATCCAAAAAACCCATTTTACATTGGCGTGTAATGCTCAGAAATGCTTTGCCTCCCAAAACTTCCGGTGAATGAGCACATCAATTTACAGAAATACTCATCATAAACGTTGATAAAATATTAAACTGTAATTCAAAGAATTATAGATACACTTCTTCTTAATGCAACCGCTGTGTCAGATTTAAAAAAAACTTTACAGCGAAAGCACACTTTGCAATAATCTGAGTACAGCGTTCAGACACGAAACCAAACCCGCCATTATGTGGAGTCAATAAAACTCAGAAATAATATTATAAATATTCACTTACCTTTGATGATCTTCATCAGAATGCACTCCCAGGAATCCCAGGTCCACAATAAATGTTTGTTTTGTTCGATAAAGTCCATTTATGTCCAAATACCTCCTTTTTGTTTGCGCGTTCAGTCCACTACTCCAAATGCAGGAAGCGCGCGAAAATGTCACGACGAAAAGTCAAAAAAAGTTATATTTACGTTCGTAGAAATATGTCAAACGATGTATAGCATCAATCTTTAGGATGTTTTTAACATAAATCTTCAGTAATATTCCAACCGGACAATTCCAATGTCTTCAGAAAAGAAAAGGAACACAGCTCACACTCACGTGAGTGCGCGCCTCTGAGCTCATGTCATTTCCTCACTCATCAACTTCCAGGCCCTCTTGTTCGCTCCATATTCACAGTAGAAGCATGAAACAACGTTCTAAAGACTGTTGACATCTAGTGGAAGCATTAGGAAGTGCAAAATGAACCCTAAGTCACTGTGTACTGGATAGGGATTCACTTGAAAAACTACAAGCCTCAGATTTCCACACTTCCTTGTTGGATTTTTCTCAGGTTTTTGCCTGCCATATGAGTTCTGTTATACTCACAGACATCATTCAAACAGTTTTAGAAACTTCAGAGTGTTTTCTATCCAAATCTACTAATAATATGCATATCCTACCTTCTGAGCCTGAGTAGCAGGCAGTTTAATTTGGGCACGTTTTTTATCCGGCCGTGAAAATACTGCCCCCTATCCCAGACAGGTTTTAAGATGTTTCAGTCTTTTATATTGTTCGTGATAAACATAAACATGTTTAATTACCTGTAAATCAATTTGTAGACACATCCTGTTCAGTTTAATCTTAGCAATGAAATTGTTTTGAGCACCAGATTTTCACTCTTAAGTTAGGACTTAGAGGACTGACTCACAAAACCCTGGAGGGGAAAAGAACCACCTTTTGGAATTGTCTGGCATACTTCAGACCAGCAACTGGCCCTGCTGTGCTGTGGCTTTGTCAATGGGCCAGTTTGAATGAAGGTTCTGTGTAACCACTAGCATGTGCCATAAAGGAGCATGTGTGTTTTTAGAAAGGTGGTCACAATTTGGACCCGCCGGGAAAGCATAACATTTGGTCTGCGTTTCAGAGATGTTAATTCCAGGGAATGCATGTGGACTTGTGTCTCTGCCTTTTCTCATTCACCTTAATTAGCTTTTTAAAATGGATACAGATCTGGCCTTCTGGCTCTCTTCGCACTCTCTTAATCCAGCCCTTAGTCTTTCTAGCTTTCTCTCTCTACTATACTCTCTCACTCTCTCAATTTAAATTTAAGGGGCTTTATTGGCATGGGAAACATATGTTTACATTGCCAAAGCAAGTGAAATAGATAATACACAAAAGTGAAATAAACAACTGTCTGTCTCTGTCTCTGTGTCTGTCTGTCTGTCTGAAGTGATCTCCTCAGCCTGGCTTCACAGTGCTCTCTCACAGTGCTCTCTCACAGTGCTCTCTCACAGTGCTCTCTCACAGTGCTCTCTCACAGTGCTCTCTCACAGTGCTCTCTCACAGTGCTCTCTCACAGTTCTCTCTCACAGTTCTCTCTCACAGTGCTCTCTCACAGTGCTCTCTTGGGGTCATTGTGGTATGTTGTGTCAGACAAGAACCCCAGACATAGCAGCATTCCCTGGTCCATCCCAGGCATTATGCAGTCATACGCCAACTTGTCTCGCCCAATCATATCTAGTGCCCATGGAAAATGGCTTTCAAAAATAAAAATAAAAAGCTCCTGCATCCTCCACTTTGCCCAATGGAAAAGCAGCAGAAAGGAGATACAACACTGAGGGTGTAGTAGTTCCTATACTACATAAAACATATCTGGTCCTAACTTCCACCTGGAGAGTGAGTGAGGCTGGCTTGAGCACTTTCACTTTTTCCTCTCCTCCTCACCATTCTCTGTCGCCCCGCGTTACCCTGGAGGATTACAATTCGCTGTGCCTAGAAGCTGGTTGAGGGAGAGGGAGTTTCCACATGTGCCTCAGTCAGTGTGTGAGTCAGTCAGTGTGTGAGTCAGTCAGTGTGTGTGTGTGTGTGTGTGTGACTGTCACTTTAAGACCGGCAGGCTGACTTGGTTGAATCCACTTTAAGATCAGAGAGCTCTAGATTCTCCTTGCTTGCTCTTCAAAGAGCTTTTAGATGAAAGCTTTGGACAGAGGTAAGGGAGGTTTTTGTCTCTCTATTTCATCCTTCCCTGTGTTTCCTCTGTTTCCAGGATTTAAGATAAAGCAGAAGAAACTTTACTATGGTTGTCTTCTATCCAGTTGTTCAGGTTTAGACAGGTCTGTGTGTTTGGTGCTTTCTTTGTGTACAAGCGACTTGAACTTTGCATCTATTGTTTAGGGATGTTGGTTCTAGCAGTAATCACAGGCATGTTCCCTGCTGTAGTGTTTAACTAGCTCTGTATAGTAGCCTAGACCCCAGCCAGGTTGATTTTGTGAAAAGGTGAGCCTTTTCTCCCACAGGGGACCTCGCTGTCAGCTCACTGTTTGTTTCACTGTTAGCATTAAATTCAGTCACAACAGAGTCAGATGGACTGATTATTGCAGCAGTTTACTACGATGGATTCTTTACATTCAATGTGGTGTTTTTGGTCTGTCTTATCGCCAATGATTTAGATCCTATGGTAAAATTGGCAACAGTACATTTGGTATAATCAGTGCTCCACTGTTTAGGATGTTATTTAAAAATGTTTTGACTCTGTTGGCATTTGTCTGATTCTGAAATGGCTAACACATATATCTCTGTAAATCGCTCATAGGGCGCCATGTCATTCTTGGTTCAGAGCCCGTTGACGGACTTTATAATGAAATATTCCAAAGGACACTAACAAGCAGTTTGATGCTCAGTGGCTTTGGCAATACAGTATAATCTACCATACTGTAATATACTGTATGCCTTCACTCTATGATCCATGGCCTTTTATTTCCTCCTCATAACTGAATGGCCACAGGATCCTATGTAATATCCAGCCTGTATGACAGAGCTCAGGCAAAAACATCTCTCTGTCTTACAACAACAGTCTATTGACTTTTGTTTAACTCCTGTTGTTATCAGTCTGTGGGGACTTGTCTTGTAAAGTGGGTCTCACTCTCAGACAGTGTTCTACTGCTAGCAGCTGTGGCTAGAGTATACCGTACTGCTCCTTTAAGAGTCAGCTAGGTATTAGGCTGAGGCTCTGTGCCATAGGAAGGTGATAAGGGAGGAGTCCTGTGGGTACTGATTTGACAGAAGGAAGGTAACATCAGGGAGAACTGGATAATGAATGATAATACTAGATGACGTTATGGGTCTGAGGGAACAATGAAGTTTGAGACCTGAAACCTTCGAAATGATTAATGAGACAATAGTTTTACCTGTTTATTGTTCTAGTTTACTTAATGTCAGATTGAAGCCAAAACCAAGATGTCTTTCTGTGTTTGATGGATTGATCATTTCCACTGAAAGGGCTATGCAGACGAATTCTTAATTTCATGGTGGGATTTTTCTTTTACTACGAGATTCAGTGTCCACTTATGGCTAGCCCAGAAATGCACAGCTAGTGGTTCCTGATCTCCAGGGTTCTGTAGTTTACCGGGTAAAAAAAGTGCACTAGCATGGAATTGTAGTGCTGAGGCTGGGGCTGCATGCTCCAGGGATGGCCCAACCCAGCCCCATGTTTCACACTGCTGTGTCAAGGGGTTTGAGGCTTTGATCCTCAAGTTTACCTTCAAGGACAAGAGTGTTTTTCACAGACAACCTCAACATGGCTCAATATGCAACCCTGTGTGTACTGTCTAATATAGACTTGGCCTTGTTGGCCTTTTTGTGTGTGTGTGTGTGTGTGTGTGTGTGTGTGTGTGTGTGTGTGTGTGTGTGTGTGTGTGTGTGTGTGTGTGTGTGTGTGTCAGTCACAAGGACATGCAGTTTGCTCATGATATAGACACCCCACTACTACACCCCCCCACCCTCTCTACAACACAACTATGCAGTGTTTATACCCTGTGGAAGTGTGTCCTCACTGACATGGCCCAAGGCTCCATCCCTGAGACACGATGTCAGACTAAACAGAGAGAGGTTGTAGGAGTCATCCAGGGGCATTAGCAGGAGAATGCCAGGTCACATGGTGCTAGCGGAGAATAGGGGAGGGTGAGCTCTCTTTGCTCCAGAACAGATGGCCTACAGTGTAGAGGCTATTGAGAGGCACAGGGCTGCAGGCAGGGGTTCAGTGTTGTGGTCAAGGAAGACGTGGTCCCCTCCCCCAAAACTGTAATAAAGTTCCAGTTCAGCCCACAGCACAAGGCTGACGTCTACGAGAATATGAGTGTGCTTGTGCCTTTGCTTTTATTCAGGCAAAGGAAGGCTGCAAGTTTGAAAAGCTCAGTCAGAAGTTGGCTCTGTGTCAGAACTAGCAGTGAAAGGAACTGGAAGCAGCCATTGTGACTCCTGTAGCACGCCAGAGGAATTTGTCTATTTTCTCCTAAAGAGCTTTGTTTGGTTTCTACATATGCATTTTGAGCAATGTGGAGCAATTTCCCTGCTTCAAACTCTTTAGCTTCGAGGGGCTAATCTTTGTGAAAGCTAATCAGAGTCAGAAGGTTGGGAGGGGGTAGATGTGGCGACTACGGCAGATGGATGGTAAACCTGGCCGTGAGAGATGATGCTCCGGTTTTCCCACAGACACGGAACACTGTGGAGGACAGGCCAGGGACTATTAGCCTAGTGGGTCGGCCAACTGCAGTCGACCAGGCACTCATGACCTCTGATGGCTCTTAACCTTGGACACGTGTCCTCTGGCCTTAACTCGGCAACCCTGGGAACTCTAGCTGCCAGAGGGCTTCAACTTAGCAACCCTTCTAACTGTATCTGTCAGAGCTAGAGGTCTTTGACTTGGCAACCCTTCTAACTGTATCTGTCAGAGCTAGAGGTCTTTGACTTGACAACCCTTCTAACTGTATCTGTCAGAGCTAGAGGTCTTTGACTTGACAACCCTTCTAACTGTATCTGTCAGAGCTAGAGGTCTTTGACTTGACAACCCTTCTAACTGTATCTGTCAGAGCTAGAGGTCTTTGACTTGGCAACCCTAAACACTTTCTGTCAGGATTTCTGGATTATAATTAATGGATATTTTTTTGTGGGGATTGATACATTTTACGTTAGGGCAAAATCAAGTCTGAAATGTGTTTGTTGAAATTAAAAACTTTAGAAGCCTTTTTAATCCTTCAATACACTACAAGTTTGCAAATTCTCATCAACAAAATAATGATCAAATGAAGATCCTACATCTTTATCTATAGGGAATAGATGCTTTAATCTTATTACTGCATGACCTATGTCAATTTCATGATCTGTGTAGTGGTTCTACAAGATGTGGGAACAGCTATAGCTGGTGAAGGCTAGCAGCAGTTTGTATTAGGTCAGGACTAAAAACAAACTTGGCTAAACTGTTTTCCTTGTGCCTGACCCATTTCGTAGAAGCTTGATAGAATAAATTCTCACAACCAAGGCTTCATTTCCTTTAACATGGTGCTATTTGTCCCTCTGACCACATTGGGAAGGTCACAGGTACCAAACAAAACAAGTTTGTGTGACTGTGACATCACACTTATGCTACAGATCTCCTTTACTCTCAAGCCGGAGCTGTGGATTCCTTATTACCCTCAGCCTATATGCTACAGTACAGAACATCTAGTCATTCAGCAGACTCTTATCTTGTGCCTCTCGAAGGTCTTGAAAGTCAAGGTGCAGTAAGAAGGAGAGGTAATGCCACAGATCAGTTAATCCCCAGGGTATTTACACTATGGCCTGGCCTCTCACATGCTCTACGTGGGCTGCTGCTGCACCAGTAGAGGATGGGTATCATGTGAATGCTTTCCTGGAGCGTGAGCTACATGCATGTGGAAGGGTTATATACTGCAAGGGTTGTGCTCTTTCTTCCGCTGAGCCCACAGCTACAGTAAGAACGCTCTCCAGCAGTTTCTGTTATTTGGAATCCGCCCCTGGACAAATTTGGCAGCGGGAAGCAAAGAAAAGGCTGGAATTCCAGTGTTTAAAAATAAACAGCAGGGCAAACTGTAGCAGGCTTTCAAAAACTTTTCCAACCGATCAAAGAAGACGTCATTGAGTTCTGCAGAGTAGGAAAAATGTGAGTAATGTTTAGGTTGGAGAGGAATATAAAAGGGGTTTTGAGTCAGAGGAGAGGAGTGAGTTTCTACAGTAGTCATGGAGACAGAGTGGCACAGCAGAGACACACCTGGGCTGACTCCTTCAGGATCACTGGGATGGAAACCTGGTGCAGGTTTGAGCCTAACACATGGAAGCACTGTATTTCTGTACTGTATATGCCTTTGACAGGGAAAGCTTGTAGTTGTAATTCAATTTTAGTATACCAAGAATGTCCTCTCTTCGGATGAGGTACAGTAGCCATGTGGTGGTGTTCCTCTTGTAAACAGACATTGTGGATTTTGCAAAGTGAATCTGTTCCTCAGAAACCTTAATGGAAAGTAGTCCTCTGATCATTGGCT
Organism: Salmo salar; assembly: GCF_965601325.2. Lineage (NCBI taxonomy): Eukaryota > Metazoa > Chordata > Actinopteri > Salmoniformes > Salmonidae > Salmo > Salmo salar. The sequence continues at coordinate 22,507,369 of NC_138291.1, read as the reverse complement.
GGGTGTCCTCTTCTTAACCACTAAAATCCCAAAGCTCTACTGAACACCAGATTATGACTCAGCCCTAATTGCAACACATGTTATCAAACATTGGGGGTTGTCACAGGCAGTTAACAGAGCTGTGCTTCCATAGTGATAACCCAATAGCTACCTAACCCAACCGCTCTCCTTTGTGTGTCCCTCAGATGGTCCTGGCTGTGCAGCAGGAGGAGAGAGGGTCGCCTGAGAGCAGAGGAATCCAGGACCACCATGCCCACTGAAGGAACTCTGAGGCAAGACTGAGACTTTAGAACACACAGGTGAGTCTCAGATTCTGTCTCCTATCAGAGATTATTAACAGTGCTTTTATAAGTGGTAGTGATTGTAGGTAAGTGTCGTTTAAGTGGTGCAGGGAGTGGAAAATGTTAGGCTAACGCTAATGTAGTATTGCCAACTATACCAAATATGCAATGAAATCACAGCAAGTGCGCCATAGCTGCCTTCAGTAACATATTACAGTTGACAAACCGATGTCAAACCAAGCCACTACATGCCTCAAACCGCACTCTAGAGTTCTTTGATTCATTTCCATCACACATAACAGCCATGAAGGCTTAAAGCTTGTTGGTCACACTGGTGATACCGCCGCCTTGGTACCTTTCCTGGAAAAGGAGTAAAATGAGAAGAACAGGATGTCTTTGTAATTATTAGACTTTTTCATCCTGAGTCTCTTTTGTCTTCCAGATCGCAATGGGAAACTCTGAGAGCCAGTACAGCATTCAGGGGTCCAAGGGCACCAGCTTAATCTTCCCAGGGAAACAAAAGCCCTACTCACTAAAGTTTCGCTCAACCAAAGAAGAGGTTCTGTCCCCCCATACGTGGTGGAAAGGTGGGCCGGGGGGCTCGGGGTACAAGGCCAGGGCTGTTGGTCGAGGATGCCTCTCCCCCCTGCAGAGGAGAGGAGAGCCGTACGTCTCCAGACACTATGATTACGTCACCAAGGGGGTGAAGGGCAGTCCAAACTGCCATCTCTGGCATGGCTCCCCACCAAGAGGCCGCTCACACCTCCCAGCTGAGAATAGATGCTGCCCATATGAGGGCAGGGGAAGCCTGTACAGTAGAGCATCAGGGGATCTGAACGACTATGCTCTGAACGGACACAGGACCCCAGAGGGGATGCGAGGAGAGGGGGATGAGGGGCTTGAGGAGCAGAGCAGTCCCAGGGTGGTCATCAAGAAGGATGGTAGTCTGAGGGTGGAGTTCACCAACACTAACAGTGGTCTGCTGCTAGATGAGGCATCTGGGCCAGTGCAGCTGCTCAAGTTCTCCCCGACCCTGGAGTCCACCTCCAGTCTGCCTGGCAGCAGCAGGCCTGAGGCCCACCATGGTGCTCCGCAGCCTGCCTCAACCTCCACCGCCAGGACTAGCAAGGGCAGCTCGCTGAGCTCAGAGGGCTCTTGGTACGACTCGCCCTGGGGGCCCAGCGCGGAGCTCTGCGACCAGGACCAGTCCTTTTCCTCCAGTAGGTCTATGGGAAACCGTAGGGCCGACCAGTTGGAGGCCTTTGGCCAGCAGTCTCCCCCTGTGTCCATCTCAGATCTCTACAGGGACCCCAGTATGGCTGCCACCTTCCCCACAGCTAAGGACCTGTCGGCTCAGTACAGGGAATCCCCTCTTCACTCCCATCACATCCAGCACCGGGCCTCCTTTGTTTCGGCCCTGGACGTGCCTGCTGAGGAGCAGTGTCCAGAGGCCCCGCAGTACTCATCCTACACCCTGCCCTGCCGTAAGGCCCAGCCTAATGGAGAGGTCTCCACCCTGAAGAAGGGCTCTGGCTCTGTCAGGAGCCGCATGAGGCGCCTCAGCGACTGGACTGGAAGTCTCAGCAGGAAGAAGAGGAAGACACAGGTGAGTGGGCTTGTCATCTGGGGTTGTCTGTGTTTGAGCACTGGGACCCTGATCTACAATCTATGAAATGTGTTATATTTTTTAACAGAAACATTTGTCACAAAGTGTCACAAAGTTCTAAACAATGAGCAAACCGAGCCAGTGGCAAGGAAACGCTTCCGCTCAGGTTACACCCTATCCCTATCTTCATCAAAAATCTAATCAAATCAAATGGCTTGGTATGTACAACCCGTAGGCCTACAGCGTGTTTGCAGTTAGGTCTGTAGCCATAGCATATTTCTAGTGGTCAATCTGTAATAGAGGTACTGCTTTAGCTGCATCAGGTGTGTCTAATCTCTTTAGGAATTTCCCTGTTTTGAGATGTGATTGTCTGCAGCTCCTTGGCTCCACAGGAGAATATGATGACTCTGGAGTCTCCCAGTGCTTGGCACAGAGGAAGCAACTCTCTGACAGTTACTTGGCTGGGGACTGTTACTGGTCAGTGTCGTCTCGCCAGGAACACAACGTTGTCCCCGATCCCGAGTACCACAATACCAGCTGTCTGAGTACAGGGAACCACAGGGTACCGCGGAATGAAATTTGGGAAGCGGATGGTGCATTGTGTAGGGAGTAGAGATGCAGTCGTCTACCGGAGAATAAGGCATGAAACATAGGGAAGGAGAGGAAGGATGAAAAGCCAAGGGGTCTGCAGATTCCATGACTACGTCTGGGTGGGTACAAGAGGTCATGTCAGTTTAGTGTTTTTAGCAACATCATGCCAATGAAAGGAATATGTAGAATGACCTGTGTTGGAAGCATCGCCCCATTGTATATCATTTGCTGTTGATTGCATTGTTATGATCAGACGATATCCTCCAGTTTGGGTCCTGATGATTGTTGTTGCACAGTGGAGATTGAAACAGCGATTTTTTTTGTTTAAATTTTATTTTTATTTTATTTTTTCTCTAGTGTACAAGCTCATCTGTGTATTTCATTGAGATATTGTGTGAGTGGTTGAAAATAGATGTTATCTACCAGTTGACAGCAGGTCTGTATGATGTACAGCAGGTCAGTGTTGCAGTATGGGTCAGACAGCTGAGAACCGGACCTGTAAAATGACACCAGACTGTTTTGTACAGTATTAGAATAACCATGACTTGTATGCCAAATCATTGGATAGAGTGTTTGTGTAGATGTGTGTTATGGGTCTGTAATAGTTTATTTAGAGCATTTAAGCCCCATAAATGTAATCACCATAGTCATATTTTCTGCAACAAAGGCTAAGTAGTTAATTCCTAAAAATGTGTTAGATATTCCCAAATTAGCTTAAAAACTGCTTGAAACGTGGCCCTCCGTGACTTTGAGGCTTTAAATCATACATTATGCCCTAATTCTCTTGTAAACTTTAAAATGCTTTTCAAACCATTCCAAGATAATTGCTGTAAGCCTGTGAAATCTCTGTTACTGAAACTAATTCCCAGCTGAAGATTTCGAAACCCCACCCCAGTCTTAATGATGTGGTCGTCATGGTGATTATGATTTGGTGGCGCTGCTCTGGGTTTCTACTCAACACTCTGTCCTCCTCTCCAGAGACCCAATCCACTAGTGTGTGCTGAATGGATAGGTGCTCGTTCATTAGGGCATTAGGGTCTAACTAAAATATCTGGGCGTAACCGGCGTTGTCACAAGAGGGTTAACTTCTCTTGGGGCCAGAGCTTGCACTCTAAATTAATTCCTATCTTAAACCCTGATAATCTCTTGCAATGTGTTGGGTTTGGGGAGAGACCTAGGATACAACGTCCATGCAGTATTGAACTTATTGACCTTTTCAATGAGAAGGACAGGAGCTTTTGAGGGACTGTGATTGAAGTTGTTCAGGTTCCCAGCGAAGCTTCAAAGGTCCATGAGAAACACCCCAACAAGCTCTGGTCAATCACAGTAGCAATCACATCCCTATTCTCCGTTCAACTCTACCACACATCAAATGTTTGTATCTGTAGGCATTGGGCAACCCCAGGCTTCAGAACCGTGTACTAATGAGCAGAGTGATATTTGTTTTAGATAAATTATCTCTTTCAGTGTTCTGACTCAAACTTCTTCATGGGCAAATGTTGGAGCGTGATGTTTCGAATTGAGCTCTGTATAGTTTAGTTGGAGACATTCAGAGTTGTTATAGCTTGATGCTGACACATTCATTGGGTCTCTCTGCAATCTGGTGACTCTGTGGTGCCCAGGACAGAGCTGATTCAGGCGTCCACACTGGCCTGGTTCTGCCCCTGTTTGGAGTTCTCTGTTGGGTCTAGTTCCACCATGGCCACCTAATCACCGCCAGCTTCCAATTGGCTCAATGAACCACATTTCACCATATATCACAAAGTCTGGCCACTCAGCCTCTTTTCAACGAGTCGACCCAAATCAGGACTAATTCCAGCTCTCATTGCCCTCCACCTGGGCTTCAGAGCTCTCGCTGCGCTGCACCCGCCAAGCCAGCCACTCAGGCCCAGGTTCTAATGAGAAACAGCTTTGGGAGAAGGCGGGAGACTGAGGGGTAGGGGATTGGGAAGGAAAGCAGAGACTATGGGATACTAAGGGGAAAAAAGGGTAGACGAAGAGTAGGGGAGGTACGACTGACATACAGGGAAGGAAGGGAGAGGTTGACGGACCGGGATGGAAGGGAGAGGTTGACGGACCGGGATGGAAGGGGGAGAGGTTGACGGACCGGGATGAAAGGGAGAGGTTGACGGACCGAGATGGAAGGGAGAGGTTGACGGACCGGGATGGTAGGAAGGGAGAGGTTGACGGACCGGGATGGTAGGAAGGGAGAGGTTGACGGACCGGGATGGTAGGAAGGGAGAGGTTGACGGACCGGGATGGTAGGAAGGGAGAGGTTGACGGACCGGGATGGTAGGAAGGGAGAGGTTGACGGACCGGGATGGTAGGAAGGGAGAGGTTGACGGACCGGGATGGTAGGAAGGGAGAGGTTGACGGACCGGGATGGTAGGAAGGGAGAGGTTGACGGACCGGGATGGTAGGGAGGGAGAGGTTGACGGACCGGGATGGTAGGGAGGGAGAGGTTGACGGACCGGGATGGTAGGGAGGGAGAGGTTGACGGACCGGGATGGTAGGGAGGGAGAGGTTGACGGACCGGGATGGTAGGGAGGGAGAGGTTGACGGACAGGGAAGGAAGGGAGGGAGAGGTTGACGGACCGGGAAGGAAGGGAGAGGTTGATGGAAAGGAAAGGAGAGGTTGGCAGACAGTGAGAGGAGGGGGTAGACTCGGCGAGAGACTGAGGAAGGGTTGCTTTGGAAGGGCATTGGAACACTTTGAATTTCACCCAACCCAGTTGCCAGGGGAGAATCGATGTTGCAATCTAGAGGAGTGCAGGTGGGATTTCATTACCCCTGAAAGAGCGCAATCACATGAAGTAGTGTTTCTACTGAGATCAGGAAGCCAGGGTGTCCTCGCAGACTCAAGAACTTCAGTCACCTAGGTGCCAGCCTCAGGAATTTGTTTCCCTCAGTCTGGAAAGTTCTGGCATCGAGACAGTACGTGCTCTGTGCCAAAAATAATCCTCACTCTCACTTCATCCTACCCTCTCTCCCTACTTCACCACAGTCTCACCCCTACCCTCACTCCACAGTCTCCCCCTACCCTCTCTCCCTACTCTCTCCCCACCCTCTCTCCCTACTTCACTACAGTCTCACCCCCCATCCCTACTCTCACTCCACACTCTCCCCCTACCCTCTCTCTCTACTCTCCCCCCACCCTCTCTCCCTACTTCACCACAGTCTCACCCCCCATCCCTACTCTCACTCCACAGTCTCCCCCCCACCCTCTCTCTCTACCATCTCCTCACACTCTCCCATCACCCCACCCTCTCTCCCTAAGCTCTCCTCACACTCTCACTTCATCCCTCTCCTCACCTTATTCTCATCTCTGTGCCCTTCCAGGAGCCTAGGTATAAGGACGGCAGCGAGGCCTTTGACAGTGGAGTGGACGGCCTGACAGCTGACACCAGCTCTCCCTCCCAGGTATCCAGCCTGTGGTACCCTGGCGGACCTGGCAATGTTGGGGCCTTCCGGGCCCAGTCTGCAGGGGCCCTCCACCACAGCAGCGACGCCCTCCACCAGAACATTTATGAGAACTTCATGCAGGAGCTGGAGACGGGGATGGGGCAGGGGCAGGGCAGTAGTGGAGGAGCAGGGGGAGGTGGTGAGAGGAGAGACCCGTCTACAGGGACAGAAGGGGGGGAGAGCAGCAGTGAGTCTGCGGGCGGCTCTCTGGAGCAGCTAGACATGCTCTTTGAAAAGGAGCAAGGGGTGGTACGCAGGGCCGGCTGGCTCTCCTTCAAACCCCTCCTCACCCTGCACAAGGACAGGAAGCTGGAACTGGTCACACGCAGGAAATGGAAACAGTACTGGGTCACCCTGAAAGGTGAGTAGGGGTGGGTGGCCAGAGGGAAAGACGGTTTGTGACTTTGCGATCTAAGGTCCAGTCGATATACACATTGAATTGGACCTTCAATACCTCACTGAAATGGAGTTGAGCTTGATGTGTTTGGTCACAATGAAAGGTGAGTTAAAGGTGTGAGGAGGGTTATAGGGCAACTAAAGGTCAAAGTGTAACTTGAACTTTAGCATTGGAGGCATTACATCCTCAGGTTCAGTAGATCTAGCCACTAAATTGTTTGCGGAATACATCAACTGAAATGTAATTTAAGCTGGGCGACAGAGGGGAATGTCCGTTTCTAACTTTAAATCACATTTAAAGTTGAAGTAAAACCAGACATATCACTAAAGAGAGGGCAGCAGCAGCTCTTCACATGGTTTTTCTGGAAGACTACAGTGTGCCCTTGGCAGAGTCCATCTCCTTTACTTAGCCTGTGCATTACATTTACTGTACACTGATCCTTTGCTATCCTAAAAGCTTACAGGGAATTTTACTGCTGCATTTACCGGCTAAATAGATAAACCTCATGCCAGGAGCATGAGAGTGTGTGTGTCCTTCAGCCGTTCTTCCACTTTACTGTAAATGACTGAAGAACAGCAGAGACAAATAAATGACAGGTTATGAGGACATTCCTCTGAGCTGTGTTCTTCCTCCTTCTAATGACCAACCTCTTCCTCCAGGTTGTACCTTGTTGTTCTATGAGACCTATGGTAAGGGTTCTCCAGAGCAGGAGCTGTCTCCGCGCTACGCCCTGTTTGCAGAGGACTGTATCGTCCAGGCCATTCCTGAGCACCCCAAGAAGGAGAACGTCTTCTGTCTCAGCAACACCTACGGAGATGTCTACCTCTTCCAGGTGAGGTCTACCTCTTCAAACTCACTGTCAAAACTACAGAATGTAGATGTCCACAGTATTTATCCCCAAGTGGATGGATATGCTGTAGATAGTTTTTTTCAGAAAAAACATTCCATAGGTTTGTATAGCTACAGTAAATCTTCATGTGTTCATAAATGTCACACTACAACTATATTGTTCAGTCCAGCTGGTGGTTCCTCCATCCTAGAGCCTGTGTGGCATGAGCTTGGCGTTAGCGTGTTGTTAGCTTAGCGTTAGCTTCATGAGCACATCATGGCTTTAGTGCTCTGATTTCCCCCATCACTCTGCTCTGCTTGTTGAAATGCTTAGTGTTCCAGCCAGTCCAACACACAAATGAGGAGCAGAAGCTGTTACTTAGTGGGGAATGTTTTTTGTCGTTGGAAAGGAACGCGTGTCCCGTGCTACTGTGGCAGCCTGGTTTGATAGCCTCTTCCTGCTTGGGCAGCCAAGCAGATTGGTGTGGTCTACTGCTAGATTACACTGACTGTGTCAGCTGAACAATAGGGAACAAACGCACTGTTCAGCATATTCACACTGAATAGTAGTGGACGGAGACGTTTTACAAATATAGTCACACACATACAATCACACACACTTGTGTATTTTTAGACTCTCAATTGAATGATTCTAGCTCGTAAATTATTATAATTTAACTCTCCAGTTGGAGCTTTTCCGTTTGTATGGCTGACCTTATTTCCACTGTTGAATGCAGAGAGACTTAAGGCCTGACTTGGCCTCACTAGTTTTCTCTTTTCTGAGGGTATGGCATGAAATCCCAGTTGTGGTGTTTTGAGTAAAGCTAATAAAATGGTGAAGTGGATTTAACATCAGTTCAAACTCTAGAGGTCAGGAAACCATTAAGTCTATAAAATGAAGCACCATAGAAGCCTGTGTTCTCCCTCATGTGTCCTACATGAATCACTTCTCCCTCATATTCCTATCACATTTCATACCATGTCCTCTGATAATGGAATCGTTTTTGTCAAGCTATATGATCCTTTCAAGATTGACTGTATTGACTGTGAAATTACGTAATCGCGTACAGATGGGAAAATTGGGAAAATCTGTCATGAAGATCATAATATGCCATGAGGAAGATAGGAACACAATATGGGTGCAAAGTGCTCTGCTCTTATAACTGTCAATCATTCAGATATAGAGCCCAGCCCAGAAGCATGTCGTTCATGGCATCGCTATCATCGCTCCATCTTGCAGTGCTTATACCATCACATAAGCCATTGAGGACGAATTCTCTTTCAGTAATAATCTAGTCTTACCATTTATGCTCTTACCTCAAACATCCATCTAATATCCTACCTTCACCTCTGTGTGTTTAGGCTAGCAACCAGACAGACCTGGAGAACTGGGTGACAGCCATCCACTCTGCCAGTGCCTCTCTGTTCGCTAAGCGACATGGGAAGGAGGATACGGTGCGTCTACTTAGGAGCCAGATCAGAGGCCTGCTGCAGAAGATAGACATGGACGGTAAGATGAAGAAGATGGCTGAGCTGCAGCTGTCCATCGTCAGTGATCCCAAGAACAGGAAGGCCATCGAGAACCAGGTGAGGATGAGGTAGATGATGATCAGAGGTTGTGTTGATGGTGGTGTGTTCTCACAGTGAAGCAGTGGTTAGTGTCCCAGACAGATCTGTTCTATGGTCTGTTCAGTGTGTTTGTTAGGAATCTAGCAGCTCTAAAAATATGAGCTGTGAATCAACCCACGCGACTAAAACCCCATGTCTTATTTTCAGAAGCGGGAGAAGTAGCCTAAATGTAGCTAATGGCTGTCCAAACATATTCTCAGAGGATAGGAGAGGAGCGGCAGGCTGGTGCTTCCCACTGAATCAGATTGGGATTCCACATGTTTTTCTATATAATAACCTCTCAACATTAGCCCCTCTAACACCCTGCCTGAGGAGAAAAACAGACCAATCACTGATTCTCCCCACAGCTAAAACTGTCCCGTACATATAATGTAGTGAGCCATGGAAATGGCTGAAGACTCAACACCAAGCTAGCTTGCCCACCTCTCATTTCAGCCCCCTCAACAGTCCCAGCTACTTATGAGTATATATCAGATTTATAGTGCAGTAATTCATCCTTTGGAGGTGGGTCTGGTTGCTTCAAAGCATTTCAACTCTGAATTAGAAGAAAGTGATTTTGGACTTGCAACATTTTGGGGGGTGTTTGTGATGGTTGGATGTTTGTGTTTGGAAGGTTGTGAGTGCAAGACATGAAAGCTCAACATCCAGGATTTGACTTTGTCTGAAGGTGGATGTTGCTATGTTTTTGTAATATTCTTATCAATGAGGTAACATAGCTGTGAAAAAGATGAATGGCTCATGGCTGTCATGACCAATGGGAATGACATGGAGGGCAGTGTCTGTCTTCCAGACTGACTTGGTGTCTGTTTTCTGTTAGCTATCATAGCACCTCGAGACAGAGAGGTCTGGAGCCAATGATAGGGTCAGAGGGGAGAGGGCAGGGTTAGGCCCTGAGACGGGCGCCCACGGCTGATGATAGATTTAGGATGGGGGGTGAATGGGCTATGAGAGGGCACTTTGATGTTTACCCTCCCCCCTTCTCAAAATCAGTGCCTTTTTGAAGTCTCTCTATTCCCCTCCATAGTGAAGTCATAATCAGGTTGGCATGTACAATCATTGAGAGAGAGAGGGGGAAAGTCAAAGGAGGCTGTATGTCTTAGAAAAAAGGCCCATTCCTGCCACTTAATGGGACTGAAATGGGAGTAAATAGGATCGCTGTAAGGCCAGATGGGTACAATATGCCTTCAGCGGTAAAGAGACTGACATACACATCCATGCCAGCCTCTTTCTGATTCTCTTTCTGATAATGGCCATGCTTCTTTGATATGATGATGGATTAACATTGCCTGACAGAATGATTACATCTTATTTACAATCAGACATGGGTTTGTGTGTGGTGCTTCCAATTGTGGCTATGCGGTGTCCAATATTAAACCGTATCAACTATCAAACCATAACCTTCCTGTCTTTGCTCTGGGGGAAGAGGAGTCCATCTAATTGAAATGTAATTGTATTGGTCATGTACACATTTTTCAGATGTTATTGCAGACGCAGCAAAATGCTTATGTTTCTAGCTCCAACAGTGCAGTAATACCTAACAATACACACAAATACAAAAAAGAAAAAGACAAATTCAGAAATATCAGAATGAGCAATGTCAGAGTCCGGAATATAAATGTATATGTGTATGGTGGTGTGTATGGACAGTATATGAATAGAAAAGGTGTGTATGTATAAACATTATGGACAGTATGTGAATAGAAAAGGTGTGTATGTATAAACATTATGGACAGTATGTGAATAGAAAAGGTGTGTATGTATAAACATTATGGACAGTATGTGAATAGAAAAGGTGTGTATGTATAAACATTATGGACAGTATGTGAATAGAAAAGGTGTGTATGTATAAACATTATGGACACTGTGAATAGAAAAGGTGTGTATGTATAAACATTATGGACACTATGTGAATAGAAAAGGTGTGTATGTATAAACATTATGGACACTATGTGAATAGAAAAGGTGTGTATGTATAAACATATCAGTCTCTCGGTCCCAGCTTTGATACACCTGTATTGTCTCTGCCTTCTAGACGGTAGCTGGTGAACAGGCAGTGTCTCGGGTGACTTGAGGTCCTTGATGATCTTCTTGGCCTTCCTGTGACACCGCGTGCTGTAGTTGTAATTGACAATGTAATGCCTGCTCTCCAATTAAAATGATACTCTCCTGTCCCCCAGAATACCCCACTGTAATAGCCTTAGAGAAGCCGTAGGGATACAGGGTTATCTCAGCGGATTTACCAAGCATGACACTTAGGACCATACAGCCCTGCTCAGACTCTGACCCTGGGAGGACACTATATTAATGACACATGACCATACACTAGATGTCTGTACACCGGCTCACATTGGCTCCAGAAGGGCATAGTGTTCATAATGTCATTGGGTTGAACCTTTACGTGTGTTAGCTCTGTCTGAACACACAGCATTGTGCAACAGGATCATTGTTGGTCTTTACAGTCCTGTTTCGATGGTGGAATGTTCTAGGCTCAGATTGGTCCCCTATCCAACTCATTCCCAACCATGAAGGATTCCATCAGTCTGAATCAGTTAATGGGAGGGTGGATTCCGTACTGGTCTGTATTGTAAATGAAGTCTCTGCATACTAGCACTATAAAAGTAAATTGTATAGAGTCGTTTAACTCCACAGTTCTCTCATTAAAGTGACCCCCCCCAAGCTTACAAATAAGCACCATCTCATACTTTACAGTACATAGTGCAAAAAGGGTCTCGACGCATGTGTTCATTCTCTGTGTTGGTGAGTGTGTTGTGTGTGTATTTAGGGGGGAGGGGTGGTCTGGTGCTCGTCAACCCCCCCCCCCCCCCCCCCCCCATGACTTTTATTGCAGAGAATAAGATACACACACACACACACACTACATACACCTCCTTCACTATATCATCAACCTTACTGCCCTCAACCAGCACCAGTTTTTGCCCCCCACTCCCACTACCACCACATCTGTAAGCAATCCCAGCTTGATGGAATGCACCCTAAATGTTCTCTCTGACCTCCCTCCCTCCATCTCTCCCCTCTCTTCCCTTCCCTTCACCCCTCTCTCCCCTCCTCATTTCTCCAACCCTACCTACAGATTCAGCAGTGGGAGCAGAACCTGGAGAAGTTTAACATGGACCTGTTCAGGATGCGCTGTTACCTGGCCAGCCTGCAGGGCGGCGAACTGCCTAACCCCAAGAGCCTGTTGGCTGCAGCCAGCCGGCCCTCCAAGACTGCCCTGGGACGCCTGAGCATCTTCTCTGTGTCCTCCTTCCATGCACTGGTCAGTCTCTGGTTGGGATGGAGGGGGTCTATATAGACTGAAGTTGAAGCAGGTTGTGACTGCAGAGGTACATCCTAGTCCTGACGGTGTGTTATGTCTGTCATGTCGTCAGATCTGTTCCAGGGATGAGGCCACACTGAGGAGGCGCTCCGTGTCCCTGAGCCAGAGATCATGCAACAAGAAAGGCCTCTTCTCCTCCCTCAAAGGCCTGGACAATCTCACTAAGAGGGGCCGCGACAAGAGACCTTCTGCAGGACAGGTATGGTACCTGGACATACTGCACACACAGGACACACTAAATGCCCATACAGAGAACACACACACACACCTACAAGGAAATTGAAGCAGGACTTTTTCATATTTCTAAGAGAAAGTTGAAATGGGGCCCTGGTGTGTATTTCTACCCCATAAACAAGATTTTATTTTTTAAAGGTAATAAGCTCATATTTTTTGTTGTAATTACTCTTCCCCACACGCTCATTATCTATTGATGTTGTCAGCCCCACCCCCTATGCCCTGAAGGTACTGCCCAGCAGAGTCTTCTAAGGCATGGAACAGACCTACTTCCCAGGATCTAGCCTATTATGAAAACCGATGAATTAGGATAATGGTGTAGTACACTAGATTAAGATGTCAGTGCTTACTTCAGTACATGTGAATGTCACAACATCACTACAATCTTTTCTCTGATATAGACAGTATTCTGCTTTGCGTTGTGTCTGAGCTGTAGGCTTCACTTTGAGGATTCATAAATGTTTCTACGGCCATGTCTCTTACTGGTTTTGACTGATGGACTGACTTTGATTGTAGGGAGCGTTAAGCACCCATCTATAATGTAGACGCTGCTAACTACCAGCTTCTGATTCTCTGTAGTGCTCTTCCAAACAGGAGGCCAGGTGTCCTTAATGCAGACTAAACCGAGTCTTCCCTGCTCCTCCCAGTACTCTCGTCACCCCTCCACCTCCGCGGGGCTCTGTGTGTGTGTGATGTTGATTGTGGTGTGTTTGGGAGCTCCAGCAGGCTAGCTAATGAGACCCAGTTTGGTTTCACAGCGCAGAAGGCCGAGGTGGCTCACAGTGCACGACGAGCAGGAACAGTTCTGTACCATGAATTATTAAAAGCCATATGTGGTAAATTGTAGCCTGCTGTACCCAGCCCTACAGCGACAAACAGATGGTTTGTGTAAGTTCACTAAATATTAAACAGCCCCACACTTATTCACAGGTTCCCCTGCAAAGCTAAGCTCTCCAGCTGGGATATGTTTCTGTGCCTTTTCTATGATGTTGGTGCCTATTAAAAAGACTGACAAATTGCTTCAAGGGGAGTTGTAGATTGATGGCTTTCCAGGTACATCTGCTGTCTTTTAAGCGTGTGAGGGTCAGTAGTGCCGGTCTAGTGTTTAGTTTCCCATCTTTCCTGGAGATGAGTTAAGCCTTCAAGTTGTGTGACATCATTGCTCTCTGTCCTCCCAATGAGTCAATATGACACGTGTTTATTACAGAGGGATTTATACTGAACAAAAATATGAACGCAACTTGTAAAGTGTTGGTCCCATGTTTCATGAGCTGAAATAAAAGATCCCAGAAATGTTCCATACACACAAAAAGCTTATTTCTCAAAAATGTTGTGCACAAATTTGTTTACATCCCTGTTAGTGAGCAGTTCTCATTTGGCAAGTTAATCCATCCACCTGACAGGTGTGGCATATCAAGAAGCTGATTAAACAGCATGATAATTACACAGGTGCGCCTTGTACTAGGGACAATAAAAGGCCACTCTAAAATGTGTTTTGTCACACAACACAAAGCCACAGATGTCTCAAGTTTTTGAGGAAGCTTGCAATTGGCATGCTGACTACAGGAATGTCCAACAGAGTGGTTGCCAGAGAATTGAACGTTCATTTCTCTACCATACGCCGCCTCCAATGTCGTTTTAGAGAATTTGGCAGTACATCCATCCGGCCTCACAACCGCAGACCATGTGTAGCCACGGCAGCCCAGGACCTCCACATCCAGCTTCTTCACCTGCGGGATCATCTGCGGGAGGGGGGGAGAGCGTCTCTGTCTGTAATAAAGCCTTTGTGTGGAAAAACAAATTCCGATTGGCTGGGCCTGGCCCAGGCCCACCCATGGCTGCGTCCCTGCCCAGTCATGTGAAATCCATAGATTAGGGCTTAATTAATGAGTTTCAATTGACTGATTTCCTTCTATGAACTGTAACTCAATAAAATCTTAGAAATTGTTCCATGTTCCATTTTTATATTTTTGTTAAGAATAGACAGCAGGCTGATCTCATAATGCCAAACTCTCTCACTCCTTTACTTTCTCTCTCACATCCTCCTTCCTTTTTCTCTCTCTCTCTCTTACATAGGCTCTCTCCCTCCAGCTCTCTTTCTCTACTTCTATAAACATTAGCTACCGGCTCCCCTCCCACGACGTCCCACAGTCCTCTTATTGAGTCATCTCAGTTGACTAAGCCCCAATCCTATTTTCCCTGCTTGGTGATTCCAAAATCAAATGCTCTCCCTCAACACGGGCCTCGCTCTGTTAGACAAAGGTGTGTAGCGTTACCCTATGAGCTGCCTGGCCAGGGTTCAGTGGCTGCAGCAGGCCGGAGGGCCCAGGGATTTGTGGGAGAAGTTTAAGAGTTCTAAAGTTAGTAGGCTTTACGGCAGTTAGGCAGCGGTGTTTACAGCTACTATAACAAGACCTGCTCAGTGCTGCATACAGCATGTATAACCTCCGTAGACGGCGGTCAATGCTCTGTATATCACTATTACTGCCATCTGTCTGGAGAGGCCATGTTCATTTCTCAACTGAAGCGAAGCGGAGTGTTGGGTTTAGCTGTGTTAAAGTACAGTAGAGCAATGGTGTCATCAGTCATCTTTCTGAACCTGCTGAGTCACTCTTCCTAGAGGGCTTAGGGACTCATCACATGCCTACCTGCGTGCCTGCTACAACATGCTTTACATCGGGAGGGAGGGAGGGAGAGAGAGGTAAGGGATCAAGAAGAGAGAGATTAAGAGGTAGAGTCAGCGAGAGGGGATCTGGAGGAGGAATCCCCCGCCCTTCTCTCTACCCTGGCAGCCTGTCTGTCCTCTCATCTCTTCTCTCTCTCACACTCCTGCCACACAGTAGTCCTGTTTCTGTATCTCTACACTACTTATTACTGCCTCCCTCTGGAGCCTCACAGGCTGCCCCAGCCCAAGGCCTAGTGCCAGCTGCAGGGTCAGCCCTAGTCACAGCCCCAGCCCCAGTCCTAGCCCTAGTCCCAGTCCCAGCCCGCATGGAAATAGTATCAAAGTACCAGGCCCTCACTGCACACTTTTTTAATTAGCTACATAATAACAAAGTGTGTTTGTGTAATAAGTCTGCTGCTATGGGTAACCGCTGTTTAATAGATGACTACAGGGATTTTAACAAGTAAAGGAAATGTGTTTCTCTCTGTTGCAGATCTTTGAAAGTGATGGAGGACAACCCCACTGTCTCCCACCCACTAGTTCTGAGGTCAGTCCATGTTACGCTTTCATATGCCTGTTTCATCTAATTCTATTACCTTTTAGGAGTAAGGATATAAAAATGTAAAATACCATATATTTTGTTTTGATTTCTACTTCAGATTAGATGTCAAACAAGTGTCAAACAATCATACAATTCATTGACTGAGAGTCTAAAGGCTAGATTTTATAAGTGAGCGCATATGGCTGAGACATAGATCAACAGTATCATGTGTCTCAGCAAGCCTCATGGTTACGCATTACGATGACAAGCCGTGGGATGACATCTCCCAGGTACAAGGGTCAGGGGTTAAGGGTCATGCCTGCAGCTTGTGTCTGAATCTGCAGACTTTGGGCTGGGGTCTGTCCTGTACATAGGACCAGAGTGGGATCAAAGTTAAGATGCCTTTCATGCCAATCTGCAGGTGTCTGTCTATCTGTACTGCATATCTGTATATCACAAAGAGAGAAATCTGGACCCCATTGTATCTGAAGGGCAATAGAACCCACTATAAGAAATACTGTACAAAGCCAAGATCATAGAGGAATTCTAATGTCTTATTTATAAGTGCTCAAAAGGGTGTGCACAATGAGTTATTTAAACTACCAGAACCAATTGGTTACCCACTAGTAACGGTTAGACACCGTGTCCAATAGAGCCCCTGGTGTTCAATATTCCACCCCTCATCTGAGCAGCAGGGGTAAAATACAAGACAGGGTCTGGTGAGGTAGTGAGTGGCTCCGCTTCACAACGGGAAGGTCATAATGGAAAGTGCTGAGAGAGAGTGTTGAAAAGCTCGGTCTTGCTCAGTTTCCATCTGTCACCAGTGTTTGTTAATGGAAGCTCTAGTGTTATTTTGTTTCCATCAGGAGTGTGACCAGGAGAGGAGTAAATGATTGACACCTTGTAAAGAGCAGAATCAACAACCTCTGCATCATCAAGACAGTTGCTTTGTGAGAAGGTGTTAACCGTACAAAGGTTAACCCATGTTCACAGTTAAATGTCAGCTAAAAGTGCCAGTGTCCAGGCTTTGGCCCCAACTCAGAGCAGGTTCTCCGAGGCTATGGCCCAGTGAGACATGGGTGCCGGTCCATGGAGATGGAAACAAAAGTCTGAGCCTTTTGGGTAAAACACTGAGGTAAATCTGATGGAAACTCAGCATCAGTGTGTATGTGAATGTGTTGAGTGAATACTAGAAATACACACCATCTGAGCAGTAACATACAGTATCTGTAAATCCCATTGGATCACACATTGGAACTATTAGCTGGTTACAAACATGTTGTCAGGCAGTTACAAATAGACTGTCTGGCATTTTCTCACACATATAGCATTGTTCCTCTGGTGTCTGTGGCTCTTCTGCTCTCTTCTTCCTCTCTGCAGAACAACTTGTCCTGAATGTGTTGGGATCTATGGGACAGATAAAGATTGACATGAGGGGTCACAATGAACAGACAGAGAGGGCAGGATATCCATCCGGTAGGCTCACGTCACTATTTCCCTGGACACAAAGCTCTGTATTGAGACTGAGTCCGAGATTAGGGGACCAGGGTGAATGTGGCCAATGTTGGAGCCATGAACTGCTCCACCCAGCATCAGAATAGCATGTGGCTGATGTGGCTAGGGACAACAACATCTTTTCTTTAGGACGAGCTTTAATGTTGTTGTCAAAGTTCCTCTTTCTGTCCTGGAATTGGATGAAGTATTTCCAGTAATCCATTTTGATTTAGAATTGGGCTCCTTTATGTCAGAGAGGAAGCTGTATTGATTTATGTCCCCATGTGTTTCATCCACTGTTTCTGTTCTCTCTCCTTTCAACACACACTGCTGTCTCCTGTTTGTTCTCTGCCTGTGTTGGGTCTTTCTGGGCTTTAGTTTCAGCAATGTTTCTATTAATCAGTCATCTAACTCCCTAATCCACTGAAGGAAGGGGTGGATGGGTGGGTGGGGGTCGTCAGTGGGTGTCTGCGTCTCTGTTATAAGATTGGCAGGAATGCTGCATATCAGCGGTCGGGTCTGGGAGTTTCAGTTTGTTGATGGGGGATATAAAGGACTCTGGCAGTGTCTGCCAGCGAACCCTCACCTGTATCCCATAGGAATGTCATCATGGGGTTCCTGTACAAATCTTTGACTCTCCAGAGACCGTGACAGGCCATATCACACCTGTGAGATCCACCTCCCATCCCCCCACCACTGCCCCCATCCCACCTATGTTCAACCAGAAGTCCTGTCAGACCTGTTGTACTGTAGTCCACACCTTGCCCCCTCTTCCTGCCTGTACCCCTGTACCGTGTGCTCCCCCTGTCACCACCTCTCTTCCTCTGCCACACACGGGAAACAAACAAAAGTGGCCGCATCCCTCACAAAAACGTATCAAAAACAAAATCCCCGGATAATTATAAAGGGAGCAGGAGAACTTATAAATTGGCTACAATAATTACAATAGCTTTTCAAGCACCAAATTGAGAGGAATGTCTGATTTTCAAGGGTTGGCCAGTACAAAATCATGTTCAATAGGTTAATTCAAGCCACTTGTATTGTTTAAAATTGCAGGTGTAACATGGAAAACAAAATGTATTTATCATGTTATTTCATTAATAGATCATATTATGAATAAGCCCACTGGACTGGGTAATTTGTTGTCATTATATCCAGAATAATTCATAGGAATAGCATTGGGTGTTGCTCAATAGTCTGTCCAATACAATTGTGCACAGTAGACTCGGTGTCCAATCCGAGGTACCAAAACATAAGAAAACATGAACTCATTACCTTGATGATTTCTCTGTTAAACCTAACGAGACCCTGCTGTAAATCAAACGGACAACAACAGATGATCAGCATCAGTTCTCTAGGGATATTAGATTCAATGTGGATCCAGGCACAACTGTCTTCACCGGAGTAACGAATGAGACGGCAAAATATTCTGGAGCTTTTTTTCCAGCACTTGGGCTGTTGTTGCATCTTCTGAAAATATTACGGCGTAACTAATCAGCTTGACACCAAATGTGCATCCAAGAAATATTATGCATAATTATTGAAGAACCACATCAGTATCGATTTAGGTTTTAAGTATCAAGGTAAGGTGACTATTTTGGTTTAGAGCATTCAATATTGCAATGCCTACATTATTTTGGATTTGTGTGCCCATGAAAACTGTTTTCATGCCATACCATAAGGAGACACTAAATGTTATGTAGTTACACTGCATTTCTGATATCTCTATACAACAAACTGTCCAACAGTTAGATCCTGTAAGGGTCCTGTGTGTAGCTGATGTAGAGAGTCAGGCGCAGGACAGCAGATGAACAGGGCCTCCGCAGTCTGTAGGGCCGTAGGGAGACCGGGCAAAGGGAGGAGACGGCAGGACTTAGAAAACCGATCCACAACGACCAGGACCGTGGTGTTGCCCTGTGAGGGAGGAAGATCCATCAGGAAGTCTACCGACAGGTGTGACCACGGCCGTTGTGGAACGGGTAGGGGTTGTAATTTCCCTCTGGGCAGGTGCCTGGGAGCCTTGCACTGGGCGCACACCGAGCAGGAGGAAACATAAACCCTCACGTCCTTGGCCAAGGTGGGCCACCAGTACTTCCCACTAAGGCAACGCACCGTCCGACCGATGCCAGGATGACCAGAGGAGGGTGACAGCAGATGGAACATACAGGCGCCCAGCTGGACACTGGGGGGGAGTGGGCTCCGTGCGTAACGCCAGCTCGATGTCCGCGTCCAGCTCCCACACCACCGGTGCCACCAGGCAAGAGGCCGGAAGTATGGGAGTGTGATCCATGGACTGCTCCTCTGTGTCATACATCCGGGACAGTGCGTCTGCCTTAGCGTTCTGGGAACCTGGTCTGTCGGATAAAGTGAAAACAAAATGGGTAAAGAACATAGCCCACCTTGCCTGGCGAGGGTTCAGTCTCCTCACCGCCTGGATGTACTCCAGATTGCGGTGGTCAGTCCAGATGAGAAAATGGTGTTTAGCCCCCTCAAGCCAATGTCTCTACGCCTTCAGAGCCTTGACAACAGCCAACAGCTCCCGGTCCCCCACATCATAGTTTCACTCCGCCGGGCTGAGCTTCTTCGAAAAGAAAGTACAGGGGCGGAGCTTTGGTGGCGTGCCCGAGTGCTGAGAGAGCACGGCTCCTATCCCAGCCTCGGACGCGTCCACCTCCACTACGAACGCCAAAGAGGGATCCGGATGAGCCAGCACGGGAGCCGAGGTAAACAGAGCTTTCGGGTGACCAAACGCCCTGTCCGCCTCAGCCGACCACTGCAGCCACACCGGTCCCCCCTTCAGCAGTGAGGTAATGGGAGCCGCTACCTGACCAAAACCCCGGATAAACCTCCGGTAGTAGTTGGCAAATCCTAGAAAGCGCTGCACTTCCTTTACCGTGGTGGGAGTCGGCCAATTACGCACGGCTGAAATGCGGTCACTCTCCATCTCCACCCCTGACGTGGAAATGCGGTACCCTAGGAAGGAGACGGACTGTTGGAAGAACAGACATTTCTCAGCCTTGACGTACTGGTCATGCTCCAACAGTCGACCAAGCACCCTGCGCAACAGGGACACGTGCTCGGCGCGTGTAGCGGAGTATATCAGAATGTCGTCGATATACACCACAACACCCTGCCCGTGCAGGTCCCGGAATATCTTGTCAACAAAGGCCTGGAAGACTGATGGAGCATTCATCAACCCGTACGGCATGACGAGGTACTCATAGTGCTCTGAGGTGGTACAAAATGCCGTCTTCCACTCGTCCCCCTCCCGGATACGCACCAGGTTGTAAGCGCTCCTGAGATCCAATTTTGTGAAGAAGAGCGCCCCGTGCATTGACTCGATCGCACTGGCGATGAGAGGGAGCGGGTAGCTGTACCTCACAGTGATCTGATTGATACCTCGATAGTCAATACACGGGCGCAGACCCTCATCCTTCTTCTTCACAAAAAAGAATCTCGAGGAGGCAGGTGAAGTGGAGGGCCGAATGTATCCCTGCCCCAGGGATTCGGAGACATATGTTTCCATAGCCACCGTCTCCTCCTGTGACAGAGGAAACACGTGACTCCTGGGAAGTGCTGCGTCTACCAGGAGATTTATCGCACAATCCCCCCCGTCGATGAGGTGGTAATTTAGTCGCCCTCTTCTTACAGAAGGCGAGAGCCAAATTGGCATATTCTGAGGGGATGCGCTCGATGGAGACCTGGTCTGGAATTTCCACCATAGTCGCACCGATGGAAACCCCCACATGCCTCCCTGAGCACTCTCATGACCACCCCTTGAGAGCCCTCTGTTGCCACGAAATAGTGGGGTTATGACAGGCCAACCAGGGTAATCAATCCCAGCACCACGGGAAACGCAGGAGAATCAATAAGGAAGAGACTGCTTCTCTCCTTATGACCCTGCGTAACCATGTCTAGTGGAGCGGTGGCCTCCCTAATCAGCCCTGACCCTAATGGTCGACTATCTAGGGCGTGCACAGGGAAGGGGATATCCACAGGAACAAGGGGAATCCCTAAACTATGGGCAAATGAACGGTCAATAAAATTCCCAGCTGCACCTGAATCTACTAGCGCCTTATGCTGGGAATGCGGGGAAAACTCAGGAAATGAAATAAACACATACATGTGAGCAACAGGGGGCTCTGGGTGAGCCTGGTGCCGAATCACCTGGGGTGACACGACAGTGCCCTGCCTGCTGCCTCGACTCCCTGAGGAACCCCCCCAGCACCGACCAGCAGTGTGCCCTCTGCGGCCACAGATGGTGCAGGGAATGGCCCCTCCTCCGGTCGCCCTAAGTGCAGCACCTCCCAGCTCCATGGGCGTCGGAGCGGAGGTGCTGGGAGATGGAACTGACAGGCCCCGATCCGGACGTCCGCGGGTAGTCAGCAGGTTGTCCAGCCGGATGGACAGGTCCACCAGCTGGTCCAATGTGAGGGTGGTGTCTCGGCAGGCCAACTCCCGACGGACGTCCTCGTGCAGACTACACCGGTAGTGATCGATCAGGGCCCTGTTGTTCCATCCCGCGCTGGCGGCCAGGGTCCGGAAATCCAAGGCGAAATCCTGCTCGCTCCTCGTCCCCTGCCTCAGGTGGAACAGACGTTCACCCGCTGCTCGACCCTCATGCGGGTGGTCGAACACTGCCCGAAAGCGATGGGTGAACTCTGCGTAATGGTCCAATGCCGCGTCTTTCTCACTCCATACTGCGTTGGCCCACCCCAGGGCTTTGCCTGAGAGGCAGGAGACGAGGGTGGACACGCTCTCACACCCCGAAGGAGCCGTGTGGACGGTCGCCAGGTAGAGCTCCAGCTGGAGTAGAAACCCCTGGCATCCGGCAGCCGTCCCATCATACTCCATGATTCTTACAGGGTTCAAGTTCAATGTCTAATTTTAACTGATTAATGCTTAATATATGTATAACAGCAACTTACACTTCCATAAATGCAAGGACAGAAAAGTAATGTTTTGTCACACGATTATGGACAAATCCTTGAAGACACCAACCATGATAAAGGGTTAAACAGGTTTTAAATCAACTTGTGAATTCTATTGACTATAGCTATGACCCCTTATATCTTAATGTAATGACATGAAGAAAAGTGGCAGATTTATCAATGACTTATCAACAGCTGTAACAAGTTGTCTAGTGTAGAAAGACACTATGGAATTATAATAGTGTTCTATTTCCTCTTATAAAAAAAGAGCAGTGTGTGTTAGGCTGTAGTATCTGTTAGGCTGTAGTATGTGTTAGGATGTTGCTAGGAGGCACTGTTGGCAGAGGCAGAGTTGAAAGTGTTTTTGTGTGATGGTTAGCTCCTAGAAAGAGGGTTATGAAGGTTCATGGTGGTGGTTCGCTGCTAGAAAGAGGGTTACGAAGGTTCATGGTGGTGGTTCGCTGCTAGAAAGAGGGTTATGAAGGTTCATGGTGGTGGTTCGCTGCTAGAAAGAGGGTTCCGAAGGTTCATGGTGGTGGTTCGCTGCTAGAAAGAGGGTTCCGAAGGTTCATGGTGGTGGTTCGCTGCTAGAAAGAGGGTTACGAAGGTTCATGGTGGTGGTTCGCTGCTAGAAAGAGGGTTACGAAGGTTCATGGTGGTGGTTCGCTGCTAGAAAGAGGGTTATGAAGGTTCATGGTGGTGGTTCGCTGCTAGAGAGAGGGTTACGAAGGTTCATGGTGGTGGTTCGCTGCTAGAAAGAGGGTTATGAAGGTTCATGGTGGTGGTTCGCTCCTAGAAAGAGGGTTACGAAGGTTTATGGTGGTGGTTCGCTGCTAGAAAGAGGGTTATGAAGGTTCATGGTGGTGGTTCGCTGCTAGAAAGAGGGTTCCGAAGGTTCATGGTGGTGGTTCGCTGCTAGAAAGAGGGTTACGAAGGTTCATGGTGGTGGTTCGCTGCTAGAAAGAGGGTTACGAAGGTTCATGGTGGTGGTTCGCTGCTAGAAAGAGGGTTACGAAGGTTCATGGTGGTGGTTCGCTGCTAGAAAGAGGGTTATGAAGGTTCATGGTGGTGGTTCGCTGCTAGAAAGAGGGTTACGACGGTTCATGGTGGTGGTTCGCTGCTAGAAAGAGGGTTACGAAGGTTCATGGTGGTGGTTCGCTGCTAGAAAGAGGGTTACGACGGTTCATGGTGGTGGTTCGCTGCTAGAAAGAGGGTTATGAAGGTTCATGGTGGTGGTTCGCTGCTAGAAAGAGGAAAGTCTGAGAGGAAAGTCTGAAGTATAGGTTTGGGTTTTGACACACGCACACACAGACAATCACAGACAGACCAACACACACACACACTCACACATACACACTCACACGTACGTTAAGGGCCGACACGTGCTAAGGCTTGGCAGTGCCTGTGGAAAGATGACCAGGCCGTTACAACCCTGCCTGGGTCAATTAATGACTGGGTCCCGTGTGGCTCAGTTGGTAGAGCAGGGTGCTTGCAACACCAGGGTTGTGGGTTTGATTCCCACGGGGGACCAGTACACACTACTGGATAGATACGCGTCTGCTAAATGACTAAAATGTAAAAATGTACTTGGCTTGAGGTGAAGAGGCAGACTGGTCACCAACTGCCAACAGAACAGTTATTTTCCAATCACACCATGTTGGATGGACAGACAGGCAGGCAGGGGGGTTGTTAAGCAACCTTTCCCAAGACAACCATTTTTCTCTCCCTCTGAAAGTATAAACATGACCTCATTAACCCACAGGAGTGGACAGAAAGTTCTGAAAGAATCAGCTCTCTGTTGCTTGTCTCCACAAAGGTTAGAGCAACCCGTTGGCCAGAACATTGGTAGGCTTTATGTTGGCAGCGTTCTGTCAGGTTTCTCTTCCCAGATGGACATGTTGCTGGAAAATGAAATGACTGTTTTCTTGTTTTCTTGTACAACCATGTTTTTCCAGCAACCTCGGTCAGAAAGCCACTTTGTTATCCTCGCCAGACTCTCTCTGTGTGCGCGTGTGACCATATGTTTATGCCCAACAAACATAGGCCCAGTCAAAGAGACCTTAGTCCCCTAGTCTCACTCTGGTCTCTGAGGGAGAATGTCTCCCAAGGTTTTCCTCTGTGACACACAGAGTCCAGGAGACACACACCACTCTCTGTAGTCTACCAATGTGCAAAAACGCCACTATTCTACTTCAGTCCACACAGCAACTGTACATTTTAATGTCTCTCTCTCTAGTGTGAAGTGTTTTCATTGAAGTGCTGCTGAATCATTGGTTGTTTCTGCTGGTTGTGACTTTTTAAACATGTTTGAGTGTTTACTCGCTATGTGGAGCCTGTATAACAGCTGTGGTCTGTGTAGTTACTGTGGCATCGCCCACAACCCTTAATGCAGCAGTGGCTGTTTTCCCTTCAGAGACATGGAGTCGCAACCAAAACCCAAATACTGCTGCTTCTGAGGCCCCGTGGCAGGACAACCCAGCATTAATACTAACCCCAACCTCATTGTTAATGTGGATAGGGAATAATTGGCCTGATGGACTCCAGGAAGGAGCCTGTCAAGGCAGCCATTAATCCATCACTAAACATGAAATCATCTGGATGGCACTCAGAACTAAATGAGCCTATTATCATCATGATGATGATGATGCAAAGTATTTTTGTAGATCGTTGTAGATGTCGCCCAGGCTAGACTCGCTCCTCACAAACTCTGCCAATAACCCCCTGTAATCAATTCCCTTGTGTACACCACCATTATGATGGCTATTATATGAAACAACTGCGTCCTGTGATGTCTAAATGGCTAATTGCATGACATCTTCGTACAGGACTTTGAGCCACTGCCAGTTTCTGCATCGGTTTAATGGAAACCTATTGATCTGTCTGCTTCTCTCTCTCTCCCTTCCTTTCTCTCGCTCTCTCTTTCTCCTTTTCTTCCTCTCCCTTTCTCATTTTCTTGCTCTCCCTCTCTCCCTCCTGTCAGAGACTGGACAGCCTGACCAACCACTACTCTCTGGCTCCCCCTGAGGGCGGTCAATGGGAGAGCAGTGGTGAAACACTGAGCTGTGTTTACATGCCTGACAGCCACGCCGTCCAAGTGCCTATGAGACGGGACCATACAGTGGCTGATGTCGTCTCCCTAGCCTGCAAGGTGAGTCAAGGCCCAGTGAGTGTTTTAATATTAGGGTTCTGAGAGCTCTGAACACTTAGTTTTAGTTATGAAACAGTACTTAATGAGAAAAGCTTTTACTTGAGGTTATGCCTTGCTCTTATTAAGCCTGCTTTTATTTAAAAACAACTCTTGTCAATGTAGTCATGTTAGAAGCTCCAATCTGTCAGTAATTTGACCAACTCATGCTCTTGTGCCTTTTGTGAACCTCTCATATCTTATTTAGTGTTATGCCCATTGTTAGAGCTCTTGTGTCCATTTTTTAAATGGCTTGTACAGTAGACAGTTCCAGACAGTTACTTTGCTGTCTCATTGTCTGTATCCTACTCCCTGCCCTTAGGGTCTGGTGTATAAATATATACACACACACACACACACACACACACACACACACACACACACACACACACACACACACACACACACACACACACACACACACTGCCATGCACTCTCTGACCTGTGTGTTGGGTGTGACAGCAGTGGGATGGCTGGCTAGCTCATTCTCACACCCACACAGCACAGACACATGTACACACACACTTTATTCATCAAACTTGACGCCACTTCATCTTAATCACCTTTGTGCTGCAGTGAACACATCCCACGTCATATGCCTTTTTGTGTAGACCAGGTGCCTGGTCTAGACTAGTTGTATTTGCTGTTTATTGCTGCATTCAGGGTGTTGACAGACAATGTTTCCCTATCACAGTTGACGCAGCTGGACCCTAACCTGCACTGTCTCAGACTGCACAGATGTGTGGCCCAGAACGTAGAGGTCCGCACCCCAGCACCCAGCGAACTCCTACATGACCTGGTGAGCAAACACCTTATTCAGCATAATACTTCACTGGAAATGCACAGAGGATTTTAGTTGTGTTTAACATCCCTGACCTATGTGTGAAGGTGTTATCTGACTGAGTTGTTTCCTTTGTGCAGTTGTATGACGAGCTAGAGGTGTTTCCAATGAATGTATTTACCCTGCACATGACGAGACCTGCCTGCACTGGAGACTTTGGTAGGTGTTCTGTACTCTAGCAGACAGGAACAGTATGTGTGTGTCATTGCCTCATAGATCCTATAAATCATTAGTTCAGCTCTATTTGTAAATATATGATCATTGCACTAGCCATCGTTGACGCTGTCTCTCATCTCTGATGTCAGGCTTTGCAGTCACAGGGCACATAGATGAACAGAGGAACAGCCGCATCTTTGTCAGTGAGGTTCTGCCTGATGGACTGGCCTTCAGTGAAGGTATGTTCACTTCACTTAACTTTGATTAATAAACTCTGCAAAAAAAGAAACGTCCCTTTTTCAGGACCCTGTCTTTCAAAGATTATTTGTAAAAATCCAAATTAACTTCACAGATCTTCATTGTAAAGGGTTTAAACACTGTTTCCCATGCTTGTTCAATGAACCATAAACAATTAATGAACATGCACCTGTGGAACGGTCGATAAGACACTAACAGCTTAGAGACAGAAGGCAATTAAGGTCACAGTTATGAAAACTTAGGACACTAAAGATGCCTTTCTACTGACTCTGAAAAACACCAAAAGAAAGATGCCCAGGGTCCCTGCTCATCTGCATGAACGTGCCTTAGGCATGCTGCAAGGAGGCATGAGGACTGCAGATGTGGCCAGGGCAATAAATTGTAATGTCTGTACTGTGAGACGCCTAAGACAGCGCTACAGGGAGACAGGAGGGACAGCTGATCGTCCTCGCAGTGGCAGACCACGTGTGTCAACACCTGCACAGGATCGGTACATCCGAACATCACACCTGCTGGACAGGAACAGGATGGCAACAACAACTGCCCGAGTTACACCAGGAACGCACAATCCCTCCATCAGTGCTCAGACTGTCCGCAATAGGCTGAGAGAAGCTGGACTGAGGGCTTGTAGGCCTGTTGTAAGGCAGGTCATGACCAGACATCACCGGCAACAACGTTGCCTATAGGCACAAACCCACCGTCGCTGGACCAGACAGGACTGGCAAAAAATGCTCTTCACTGACGAGTCGTGGTTTTGTCTCACAAGGGGTGATGGTCGGATTCGCGTTTATCGTCGAAGGAATGAGCGTTACACCGAGGCCTGTACCCTGGAGCGGGATCGATTTGGAGGTGGAGGGTCCGTCATGGTCTGGGGCGGTGTGTCACAGCATCATCAGACTGAGCTTGTTGTCATTGCAGGCAATCTCATCGCTGTGCATTACAGGGAAGACATCCTCCTCCCTCATGTGGTACCCTTCCTGCAAGCTCATCCTGACATGACCCTCCAGCATGACAATACCACCAGCCATACTGCTCGTTCTGTGTGTGATTTCCTGCAAGACAGGAATGTCAGTGTTCTGCCATAGCCAGCGAAGAGCCCGGATCTCAATCCCATTGAGCACGTCTGGGACCTGTTGGATCAGAGGGTGAGGGCTAGGGCCAATCCCCCCAGAAATGTCCAGGAACTTGCAGGTGCCTTGGTGGAAGAGTCCGGTAACATCTCACAGCAAGAACTGGCGAATCTGGTGCAGTCCATGAGGAGGACATACACTGCAGTACTTAATGCAGCTGGTGGCCACATCAGATACTGACTGTTGCTTTTGATTTTGACCCCCCCTTTGTTCAGGGACACATTATTCCATTTCTGTTAGTCACATGTCTGTGGAACTTGTTCATTTTATGTCTCAGTTGTTGAATCTTGTTATGTTCATACAAATATTTACACATGTTAAGTTTGCTGAAAATAAACTCAGTTGACAGTGAGAGGATGTTTATTTACACTACATGCATATCTCTGTGTTACTGTAGTGTGACTTTATTTCTTACTGTGTGTTCCTCACCCAGGCCTGAGACCAGGTAATGAGATTGTGGTTCTGAACAGTCGAGGCGTGTCAACTTTGGACCTGGGTCTGATCCAGAAGCTGTTCGCTGAGCAGACCCTCCAGCTCACCCTCAGACGGGACGCACCGCCCACCTCACCCCTGACCTCTGACCCCTCGACTTCGACCCCACTGTCCAACCAATCACAGCTGCTGCAGGACTTCCTGGACACACACCACCAAGCCAAGTTCACTACAGGTGAAATTGTGCACACTCACACACATACTAAGACACACACGCGCGCGCATACACACAATACTGTGTCTTTGCCAAAAGGCTGGTAGGCAACACGTCACAGGTCTAACACAATTACTGTAGCTATACAGTGTGGGAAAATCCTCTGCGCTTCAGGTCACTGGCTCAAAGAACTGGCATCAATGGTATGATCAAACTCAGAGCGTCAGCTGGTTTACTATGAAGCTAACTCAATTACCAGCAATTACATTACACAGTCAGATTGATAACTTATTGATGCCTGCCTTGGATTAGTATTTTATACCAGGGGTCTTCAACCTTTTCTTGCCCAGGGGCCTCCATCGAGGCGGCCCAGGGACCCCCATCATATGTTAAGAATATAATTTTTTTCTTGTCTTATCAGGTGAATAATAATGTCAAGGAGAAGTAATCACATGTTTTAAATGAATAGATTTGGTAGATCGTTTTTCATTATTTTCACCTCCCCACATAATTGGAAGAGGAAGTATGAATTCTACCATAGCCTATTAGCTAGGAGAACATTTTAGCTAATAGCAGCTGTTTAGCTGGTTAAACAAAGGTTAGCCAAGTGTCAGCAAAAATGTATGTCCAAGTCAAAACAGGTTATCAGCAGCCAGCGGCACTTGCCGTCAGAGACTCCAGTGAGTATAATGAGCTCCAGTGAGTGTAATATGATCATTAGAAAGAAGATATTCTTCTCTTCTCTTTTCTTTGAAAATGTGTTTTCTGTTGCTAACGATATTTATTTTATATATATATATATCATATACATACTGTATTTAGCAGATGTTATTGCGGGTGTAGTGAAATGCTTGTGTTCCTGTCTCCAACAGTTCAGTAATATCTAAGAATACACACAAATCTAAAAGTAAAATAATTAATTATAGAAATATTAGGACGAGCAATATCGGAGTCCGGAGTATAAATACAGTATCAGTCAAAAGTTTGGACACACCTACTCATTACAGGGTTTTTCTTTATTTTTACATTGTAGAATAGTAGTGAAGACATCAGAACTATGAAATAACACATATGGAGTCATGCAGTAACCAAACAAGTGTTAAACAAATACAAATATATTTAATATTTGAGATTCTTAAAAGTAGCCACCCTTTGCCTTGATGGCAGCTTTGCACACTCTTGGCATTCTCTCAACCAGCTTCTAAGGGACACCACCCCTACCTTGTCACAACACAACTGATTGACTCAAACGCATTTTAAGAAGGAAATAAATTCCACAAATTGACTTTTAACAAGGCACACCTGTTAATTTAAATGCGTTCCAGGTGACTACCTCATGAAGCTGGTTGAGAGAATACCAAGAGTGTGCAAAGCTGTCATCAAGGCAAAGGGTGGCTACTTTGGTTACTACATGATTCCATGTGTGTTATTTCATAGTTTTGATGTCTTCACTATTATTCTACAATGTAGAAAACCCTGTAATGAGTCAGTGTATCCAAACTTTTGACTGGTACTGCATATATACACTACCATTCAAAAGTTTGGGGACACTTAGAAATGTCCTTGTTTTTGAAAGAAAAGCACATTTTTTGTCTATTAAAATAACATCAAATTGATCAAAAATACATTGTAGACATTGTTAATGTTGTTCCTCTGTCCAGTGTCTGTGTTCTTTTGCCCATCTTAATCTTTTCTTTTTATTGGCCAGTTTGAGATATGGCTTTTTCTTTGCAGCCCTGCCTAGAAGGCCAGCATCCCGGAGTTGCCTCTTCACTGTTGACATTGAGACTTGTGTCTTGCGGGTACTATTTAATGAAGCTGCCAGTTAAGGACTTGTGAGGCGTCTGTTTCTCAAACTAGACACTCTAATGTGCTTGTTCTCTTGCTCAGTTGTGCACCAGGGCCTCCCACTCCTCTTTCTATTCTGGTTAGAGCCAGTTTGCCCTGTTCTGTGAAGGGAGTAGTACACAGCGTTGTACGAGATCTTCAGTTTCTTGGCAATTTCTCTCATGGAATAGCCTTCATTTCTCAGAACAAGAATAGACTGACTAGTTTCAGAAGAATGTTATTTGTTTCTGGCCATTTTGAGCTTGTAATCAAACCCACAAACAGTTTTCAGCTGTGCTACCATAATTGTAAAATAGCTTTTTAATGATCAATTAGCCTTTTAAAATTTTAACTTGGATTAGCTAACACAACGTGCCATTGGAACACAGGAGTGATGGTTGCTGATAATGGGCCTCTGTACGCCTATGTAGATATTCCATAAAAAAATCAGTTTCCAGCTACAATAGTCATTTACAACATTAACAATGTCAACACTGTATTTCTGATCAATTTGTTATTTTAATGGACAAAATGGACATTTCCAAGTACAGTATAGACATTATGGACAGTATGTGGATAGAATACGTAGGATAGAATAGTATATGTACAGCAATAGTTGAAAAGGATGACCTTGACTAGAATACAGTATATACATATGAAATGGATAAAACATTATGTAAACATTATTAAAGTGACCAGTGTTCCATGTCTATCTACATAGGGCAGCAGCCTCTAAGGTGCAGGATTGAGTAACCGGGTGGTAGCCGGCTATTGAAAGTGACCAAGTTCAGGGCAGGGTACTGAGTGGAGGCCGGCTAGTGATGTCTATTTAACAGAGTGATGGCCTTGAGATAGAAGATGTCTTTCAGTCCCAGCTTTGATGCAACTGTACTCACCTCGCCTTCTGGATGATAGCGGGGTGAACAGGCCGTGGCTCGGATGGCTGAGGTCCTTGATGTCTTCTGGGCCTTCCTGTGACACCAGGTGCTGTAGATGTCCTGGAGGGCAGGCAGTGTGCAACCGGTGATGTGTTGGGCAGACCGCACCACCCTCTGGAAAGCCCTGTGGTTGTGGGCGGTGCAGTTGCCGTACCAAGTAGTGATACAGCCCGACAGGATGCTCTCAATGGTTCATCTGTAAAAGTTTGTGATGGTCTTAAGGGCCAAGCCAAATTTCTTCAGCTTCGTGAGGTTGAAGAGGCGCTCTTGTGCCTTTTTCACCATACTGTCTGTGTGGGCGTACCATTTCAGATTGTCAGTGATGTGTATGCTGAGGAACTTGAAGCTTTTCACCTTCTCCACTGCGGCCACATCGATGCGGATGGGGCTGTGCTCCCTCGGCTGTCTCCTGAATTCCACGATCAGCTCCTTCGTTTTGTTGAGGGAGTGGTTATTTTCATTGCACCACTCCACCGGGGCCCTCACCACCTCCCTTTAGGCTGTCTTGTCGTTGTTGGTAATCAGGCCTACGACTGTTGTGTCGTCTGCAAACTTAATGATTAAGTTGGAGGTGTGCGTGGCCATGCAGTCATGGGCAAACAGGGAGTACAGGAGAGGGCTGAGCACCCACCCTTGTGGGGCCCCTGTGTTGAGGATCAGTGTATTGGAGGTGTTTTTGCCTATCTTAACCACATGGGGGCGACCCGTCAGGAAGTCCAGGACCCCCTACACTATGGCCCCCTTGGGGTCCACGGATCCCCGGTTGAATACCCCTGATGTATACTATATCTACTGTGCACTGAGACCAGTAAACATACAACATGTCTCTCTACTCACCGCTGCCAACAAGTGTTCCTGGCTGTGGCAGATGGCTGGTGATATAGTCACAGTCACACTTCCACAGAATTGCTGCTACTTGGCAGATACTGTGGCAGGACTGGGCCTACTATCAGTAGGTGTGGGTACCACCAACCTGCCTCGATTCCGTTCCCAACACTTTCTCTGGAAATGGTCTATTGGCAAGATGTTGCGCTGACTTGCTTCTCTCCACCAATGTGATCTCATTATTGAAAGGATGCCAGAATATCAGACAAATTACATTTTTACATTACATTTAAGTCATTTAGCAGACGCTCTTATCCAGAGCGACTTACAAATTGGTGCATTCACCTTATGATATCCGGTGGAACAACCACTTTACAATAGTGCATCTAAATCTTTTAAGAGGGGGGGGGGTTAGAAGGATTACTTTATCCTATCCTAGGTATTCCTTAAAGAGGTGGGGTTTCAGGTGTCTCCGGAAGGTGGTGATTGACTCCGCTGTCCTGGCGTCGTGAGGGAGCTTGTTCCACCATTGGGGTGCCAGAGCAGCGAACAGTTTTGACTGGGCTGAGCGGGAACTGTGCTTCCTCAGAGGTAGGGGGGCCAGCAGGCCAGAGGTGGATGAACGCAGTGCCCTTGTTTGGGTGTAGGGCCTGATCAGAGCCTGAAGGTATAGAGGTGCCGTTCCCTTCACAGCTCCGTAGGCAATCACCATGGTCTTGTAGCGGATGCGAGCTTCAACTGGAAGCCAGTGGAGAGAGCGGAGGAGCGGGGTGACGTGAGAGAACTTGGGAAGGTTGAACACCAGACGGGCTGCGGCGTTCTGGATGAGTTGTAGGGGTTTAATGGCACATGCAGGGAGCCCAGCCAACAGCGAGTTGCAGTAATCCAGACGGGAGATGACAAGTGCCTGGATTAGGACCTGCGCCGCTTCCTGTGTGAGGCAGGGTCGTACTCTGCGAATGTTGTAGAGCATGAACCTACAGGATCGGGTCACCGCCTTGATGTTAGTGGAGAACGACAGGGTGTTGTCCAGGATCACGGCAAGGTTCTTAGCACTCTGGGAGGAGGACACAAAGGAGTTGTCAACCGTGATGGCGAGATCATGGAACGGGCAGTCCTTCCCCGGGAGGAAGAGCAGCTCCATCTTGCCGAGGTTCAGCTTGAGGTGGTAATCCGTCATCCACACTGATATGTCTGACAGACATGCAGAGATGCGATTTGCCGCCTGGTTATCAGAAGGGGGAAAGGAGAAGATTAATTGTGTGTCGTCTGCATAGCAATGATAGGAGAGACCATGTGAGGATATGACAGAGCCAAGTGACTTGGTGTATAGCGAGAATAGGAGAGGGCCTAGAACAGAGCCCTGGGGGACACCAGTGGTGAGAGCGAATGGTGCGGAGACAGATTCTCGCCACGCCACCTGGTAGGAGCGACCTGTCAGGTAGGACGCAATCCAAGCGTGGGCCGCGCCGGAGATGCCCAACTCAGAGAGGGTGGAGAGGAGGATCTGATGGTTCACAGTATCAAAGGCAGCAGATAGGTCTAGAAGGATGAGAGCAGAGGAGAGAGAGTTAGCTTTAGCAGTGCGGACAGCCTCCGTGACACAGAGAAGAGCAGTCTCAGTTGAATGCCCAGTCTTGAAACCTGACTGATTAGGATAAAGAAGGTCATTCTGAGAGAGATAGCAGGAGAGCTGGCCAAGGACGGCATGTTCAAGAGTTTTGGAGAGAAAAGAAAGAAGGGATACTGGTCTGTAGTTGTTGACATCGGAGGGATCGAGTGTAGGTTTTTTCAGAAGGGGTGAAATGCTGTAGGGTTCTGTGGAAAGTGCCAACAATTGGTTTTCTGTATGAAATGACATTACTATTATAAACATTATATAAACAAAATACTAATCATCACTCATCTTTCAAAGAATTTGGCTGACAATTCTCCAGCTCTCTCTCTCTTTTACAGCCCTCTCTTCTACGTCTGCTTATCTCTGTCTGTAGAGATGATCATTTAGATGATCTGTTTGTCACTTACACCCTAAGAAGTCACCACAGACTTCCTTTTTATGAGAGTCAAATACTTCCTCAGAACCCATCAGCCCCAATACGTTATACTTCCTCAGAACCCATCAGCCCCAATACGTTATACTTCCTCAAAACCCATCAGCCCCAATACGTTATACTTCCTCAAAACCCATCAGCCCCAATACGTTATACTTCCTCAAAACCCATCAGCCCCAATACGTTATACTTCCTCAAAACCCATCAGCCCCAATACGTTATACTTCCTCAAAACCCATCAGCCCCAATACGTTATACTTCCTCGAACCTAACATAGCAGGCTTTAACTATATCCCCCTATATACTGGTCCTACCGAGAAAAGAGAGAAAAAAACTGTCTGGGGAGGTTCTCTTCTACACTGTTCAACCAATTCGGTAAATGTGGCAGAGGAGTTGAGACGGTGTGTCGCCTTGGTTAACATCTAAAAGTGGAAGTTGTGTCACGGTCCCTTTCCATTTTCCCTGAAAACTGGAGCATCCAGTTGTTGAGGACTCAGCAGAGGCTATACTTCCTGAAAATCCATCAGCCACATTGACCCTTCAGTCAGCCGGACCGATGAGCAGTGGAAATGTCTAGAAAGGTCTTAAGCTTGGGAACATGTATGTTCAGGGGACAGAGGAATTGTTTTAATAAGAAGGTGTTTTACTGAAGGTCTCTTCCTATCGTAGGCTTAGTTTCCGGTGATGACTGACACAGTGAGGCAGGGTTCTGGAGTAACGCCTCGCATGCAGCTAGCTAAAACAGTCACAGTTGCATGAGCAGGCATTAGTCTTTTAAAGCCCACATAGTTTTACTCTTCCCTGACTGGCATTCATTTCTAAGGTGAGGGTATCAAAATACATTCATTTCTAAGGTAAGGGTATCAGAATACATTCATTTCTAAGGTGAGGGTATAAAAATACATTCATTTCTAAGGTGAGGGTATCAGAATACATTCATTTCTAAGGTGAGGGTATCAAAATATATAGTCATGTTTTCCTCTACTGTATATTTATATGTTTCATGACTTTGAAGAAGTGTCTTGTATGCAGTGGAAATTAAGTTTGTGTAATTGCTTTAGCTGGTGACGATTTGGTCTATGTCTTCATAGTTTTGCTCGTTAGTGAAATGATGATGAATTTTCATGCAGCAGTTTGATTCTCTGAGGGATTATCTCACCACACTATTTATACAGATAGGGTTTTCATGTAATTATGCTTTAGGTCATTTATTCTGCGTATGAGAATTCAGAAAGTTTCTCTTTCAAGTAGTTAGGGTGTCGAGTTCTCACAGTTGTACAAGAGAGTGAATGACAGTAATTTGTCACGACAACATCCTGAACCAACACCCCAGGCAACACTTCACACTACAGGACTGATGATGACATGCAGTACAACTTACCGAAAACTGGGTAGCCACTGGCTTGCCACTCAGATGGAGATAAAAGCATCTTACTGTACATAAGATATGAGATAGGAACAACATGACTGCAGTTTCATCCTCTGCCTCTAGAGGGGGTGTGATGCCAGTCAGGCTGACGAGGGTGATGCGAGGTCAACTCTGAGCCATGCTAGTGTGACAACAACCAGCCAGGACCCCTGGTGTGTGTGAAATGTTTTGTGACATATTATATTGCTTTGAGATATGCTTAGTAGGGAAAGGGTTTGTCCAGCTGCATCTCTCTGATAAGTGCTTCTGAAAAACCTAATTCGCCAGGTGTTTACCTACCAATCAAAAGGTCAAATCAATTGATTGTGCTCATGTGCTGAGTTGATTTCCCAATAGCCTGTGAGTTTGTTAGAAGCAGGGAGGGAAGAAGGCAGGAAGGGTAGATGTCCCTACCAGACCCAGTTAGTGTAATCAGATCTGACCTCAGTTAATCCAGTCAGGTGCCTTTAACCAGAGGCACCGTGTGACTGTGAACTTTCCCAAAATGGGATGTTTAGAAAGACTGCTACAGGAGTTAATTATCATCAGCTCTCCGCTGAGACCATGTCCAACAGACGAAGGGAACGGTTTGATTGGTTCCCTTGACTGACAAATGGAAGAGCCACTTCACTGTGATGTTTTAGAATGCTGCATTTCTAGTCCACATCTCCCTGTAGACACCTATGATGGCATGGTACACTGTTACTACAGAACTGTGTGTGTGCTATGTGGTCAGCAGATGGATGCTGAACTGTAATCATCACCCCCTCTCAGAGGAAATGGTGTGTGACAGGACTGGCCTCGAGGACAACAGCATTTCCTTCATATATACCACTATTCCAATTGGCTGTGCTTGTATTAAATAGCCAAGCCAGTTAACTAAAAAACACTGAACATCATCCCGTAAATGTGATGCTAATGCTAATTGCTGTGTCTTACAGATGTGTCCTTGGTGCCAGAGGTCCTTGGTGAGTCCTTAGGCTCTGGGCTGGAGAATGGTCTACAGCCCTCCTACAACAGCCACAGGGCCGTACAACACAGCAAGGTAAGACTGAATCTACGCTGCCACTGGTACTGCCCACACTGGGCAGGATGAGTCAGAATAAACATACAGAGAGGAAGACAGAATGAGAGAGAGATTAATTCACACTACAGAATAATCAACAGAGAGATCATGAACATAAGCAATCTTGAAACACAGTTGCTAAAGTATATGTGTGCAAATAAGTGTGTGTGCTGTGCGTATAAATGTGTTTGCTGCTCGGCGCCCCTCATCAAGGACAGCTGTGCTGTGGTAGCGAGGCTGAAGATGACTTGGCACCAGTCTTAGAGCGATCTCTATATAATTACACCGACCTGGGCTCAGTCGAAAGACGGCTTGTTACTGTCACACTCAGAGAGAGGCCCTGTGTCTCGGTCTAATGCCCATACTGTCAACACTCCTCTGCCTGCCACTAACCTCACTGTCACGCTGAGGCCCCAGCACATGAATATTACCCCAGATAGACATCCTGAATAGTAGAGAGTTGTAAAGACAGTCAGGGTTGGTCTGCTAGGGATGAGGCAGGGTACTGAGCTCCAAAGCCCACTGCTAGCATCATCTCCTTCATGGACACTGCTAGCATCATCTCCTTCATGGACACTGCTAGCATCATCTCCTTCATGGACACTGCTAGCATCATCTCCTTCATGGACACTGCTAGCATCATCTCCTTCATGGACACTGCTAGCATCATCTCCTTCATGGCTCCATCCCTAGCATGGAGGGAGAATAGACCTCTGTCTCTGTCGCTTCTCTCTCTCTCTGTCTCTGTGTCTGTCTCTCTCTCTGTCGCTCTCTCTCTGTCGCTCTCTCTCTGTCGCTCTCTCTCTGTCGCTCTCTCACTCTCTCTGTCTCTCTCTCTCTCTGTCTCTCTCTCTCTCTGTCTCTCTCTCTCTGTCGCTCTCTCTCTGTCGCTCTCTCACTCTCTCTGTCTCTCTCTCTCTCTGTCTCTCTCTCTCTCTGTCTCTCTCTCTCTGTCTCTCTCTCTCTGTCTCTCTCTCCCTCTCGCTGTGTCACTCTCTGTCTCTCAATTCAAATGTCTTATTTGGCATGACGTAACAATGTACCTATTGCCAAAGCGTACAATATTAACATAATTAAAATGATAATAATAATAATCAAGATTGTCAACGGGGCATTCAGTTACCAAAATAATCATACAATGGCTTAGAGGACAGTGCCTGTCAGTCACTGTTCCTCATCTTATGGCAGGCAGCAATGTAGTGCGCTGCCAACCCACAGCTCTCTGCGCCCCCCCCCCCCCCCCATTCTCTGCATCCCCCCTAGCCTAATCTCATCAGAGAGGTCTGAAACCTTGAATAAGGGTTTCAAATTTGGGGAAATGACAGTCTCTAAATGTTTAATATTGTCAGGAACTATTGCCTACCCTTCTCAATGGCAAGCCTGTGCTCACTGAGCCAGTACTTTACGTTTTTCCTAAGGTTTTGATCGGTAACCATGGTTAAATAGTTTGCCATGGTGTACTGTCCATTTAGGGCCATATAGCACTGCGTTTTGCTTTGTGCTTGTGTTTCCCAATAGGTAGTGTAGTTTTGTTTTGACGGTGTTGTAATTTGGTTGTTATTCTGATTGATTGGGCTTCAGTGTGTTCAGTGTTAGAAGAACAGGTTCGTGAACTCAGGACCAGCTGGATGAGGGTCCTGAGGCTTCAGTGTGTTAGTAGAACAGGTTTGTGAACTCAGGACCAGCTGGATGAGGGTCCTGAGGCTTCAGTGTGTTAGTAGACAGGTTTGTGAACTCAGGACCAGCTGGATGAGGGTCCTGAGGCTTCAGTGTGTTAGTAGAACAGGTTTGTGAACTTAGGACCAGCTGGATGAGGGTCCTGAGGCTTCAGTGTGTTAGTAGAACAGGTTTGTGAACTCAGGACCAGCTGGATGAGGGTCCTGAGGCTTCAGTGTGTTAGTAGAACAGGTTTGTGAACTCAGGACCAGCTGGATGAGGGTCCTGAGGCTTCAGTGTGTTAGTAGAACAGGTTTGTGAACTCAGGACCAGCTGGATGAGGGTCCTGAGGCTTCAGTGTGTTAGTAGAACAGGTTTGTGAACTCAGGACCAGCTGGATGAGGGTCCTGAGGCTTCAGTGTGTTAGTAGAACAGGTTTGTGAACTCAGGACCAGCTGGATGAGGGGCTGTTTTCTTTGCTTAACTGTCTGCATTGCAGGGCTTGGTAATGATATGAGAGGATGTCACTGTATTTATGATGTTTCCAAAACTAAATTACAATTTTTTTTGAGTTTTTATTATTAGTGGATGTTGGCCTAATTCTGCCCAGCATGCATTGTTTGTAGTTTTCCCCTGGACATGTAGCAGAATCTTACAGAACTCTGCATGCAGGTTTTCACTGCAGTGTTTGTCCCATTGGGTGAAATCGTGTTTTGCAAGTGGACCCCTCACCTCACTGCCATAAAGTGCAATTGGTTCAATGACACATTCAATTCGTTTTAGCCACGTTTTTTTTAATTCCGGAAAATGCCTTGTGTGCTTTCTCTCTCTGTTCATTCACTGCCTCATTGATGTGTCCAGATGAGCTTATATTTAAACCTACGTAATTGTAGTGTGTGCAATACTCTGTATATTTTGTACCAATTGAAAACTTTGGTCTTATTCCCTGAGATCTGGATCTTCTCTTGAAAATCATTATGTTAGTCTTTTTGGGGTTTACTGCCAGGGCCCAGATCTGGCAGTACTGCTCTAGCAGGTCCAGGCTCTACTGTAGGCCATGTGCTGTGGGGGTTTACTGCCAGGGACCAGGTCTAGCAGTACTGCTCTAGCAGGTCCAGGCTCTACTGTAGGCCATGTGCTGTGGGGGTTTACTGCCAGGGCCCAGGTCTAGCAGTACTGCTCTAGCAGGTCCAGGCTCTGCTGTAGGCCATGTGCTGTGGGGGTTTACTGCCAGGGCCCAGGTCTAGCAGTACTGCTCTAGCAGGTCCAGGCTCTACTGTAGGCCATGTGCTGTGGGGGTTTACTGCCAGGGCCCAGATCTGGCAGTACTGCTCTAGCAGGTCCAGGCTCTACTGTAGGCCATGTGCTGTGGGGGTTTACTGCCAGGGCCCAGGTCTAGCAGTACTGCTCTAGCAGGTCCAGGCTCTGCTGTAGGCCATGTGCTGTGGGTGACAGCAGGCACAGGTCTTTTAACCTCTTAATTGTGGAGACTCTCTCGGTCTCTCTCTCTGTCTCTCTCTCTCTTTCTCACTGTCTCTCTCTGTCTTGTACGCTCTCTCTGTCTGTCTCTCTCTCAATTCAATTCAATTTTCAATTCAAAGGGCTTTATTGGCTTGGGAAACATATGTTTGCCCTGCCAAAGCAAGGGAAGTAGACAATAAACAAAAGGGAAATAAACAAAGGAAATAAGCAATCAGAAATGAACAGTAAACATTACGCTCATAAAAGTTTTAAAATAATATAGACATTTCAAATGTTATTATTGGCTATGTACAGTGTTGTAACAATGTGCAAATAGTTGAAGTACAAAATAAATAAACAAATACATATAGTTGTATTTATGGTGATAG
The DNA here is from genome assembly GCF_965601325.2 of Salmo salar. NCBI lineage: Eukaryota > Metazoa > Chordata > Actinopteri > Salmoniformes > Salmonidae > Salmo > Salmo salar. Next base: position 22,467,537 of record NC_138291.1, on the reverse strand, counting down.
TGCTCCACTGATTTCTGTTTCTCTCTCTCTCTCTCTCTCTCTCTCCCCGTTCATCTCTGTCTGTCTGTCTGTCTGTCTGTCTGTCTGTCTGTCTGTCTGTCTGTCTGTCTGTCTGTCTGTCTGTCTGTCTGTCTGTCTGTCTGTCTGTCTGTCTGTCTGTCTGTCTGTCTGTCTGTCTGTCTGTCTGTCTGTCTGTCTGTCTGTCTGTCGTACAATTAAAGTCAGGAGGTTGTTTTTCCTTGCTATCTGCTTGAATATTGTTAGCGAGAAATTATACCCCAAGCCTACATTTTTGATTTCAAAGAGTTTGTTGTGTTATCATGTTCTGATTTAGGACTGAATAGAGACTTGGTCAAGGAGGCGAGGCTGGGGAGCTCTAGACTAGCTCTGTAGCAAGAAAAGTGTAGGTCCCGGCTAGTGCACCGCAGCTTTCATCACTTCCAAACTGTAAAATCTCCACTTTTCGTTCTGTAAATATGCAAATAGGTGTCTCTTGATTCAATTCATGTTTATTTTTGTCCCAGGGAGTTTTTGTTCTTGTCAGTTTTTTTTACATGTAAATAACCTATTTAAGTCATTAAAGTGTGTTTATGCGTCATGTTGGAACACTTTATTATTGGGTTGCATTAATGAGTTCAGTCATCTGGAGAGCCAGGTTTTAATGATCCGGACTTCAGTGGACTGAACAGTAACAGTGCAGCACCGAGGAGAGATAATGATCTGTATGCTGTTTGATGCTCCTAAAATCTCCCTCTCGAGACTATACACTGGCTACACATATCTAGGCTGACTATTTGCTTGCACCCCTGTGTCCAGTACTTGTATACACCAGATTGTCAATGTGTCATTCTGTAATGCCCCAATGCACAGTTACATTATACATCACAGCGCTACCATGCCTGTAGGGTTTACTGTGTAGTATGTCCCAGTCGGCTGTGTTCAGTCTGTGTAGTAGCTGGTCTGAGGTCAGTGAGGAGGTGGATTAGCGAGGACAGGCTCCTCTGCTCTCTCTCTGTTTGCCCAATGACAAGAATAAATCCCACTGCGCTGGGATCTGCACTGCAGTACCTCTGGCTGCTGCTGCACTGGCCACTGTGCTTGTCTTTGTACAAACTGAGAGGTGTGTGTGTGAGAGAGACTGTGTGTGTGAGAGAGACTGTGTGTGTGAGAGAGACTGTGTGTGTGTGAGAGAGACTGTGTGTGTGTGTGTGAGAGAGACTGTGTGTGTGTGTGTGAGAGAGACTGTGTGTGTGTGAGAGAGACTGTGTGTGTGTGGAGAGAGACTGTGTGTGTGTGTGTGAGAGAGACTGTGTGTGTGTGTGTGAGAGAGACTGTGTGTGTGTGTGTGAGAGAGACTGTGTGTGTGTGTGTGTGTGAGAGACTGTGTGTGTGTGTGAGAGAGACTGTGTGTGTGTGTGAGAGACTGTGTGTGTGTGAGAGAGACTGTGTGTGTGTGAGAGAGACTGTGTGGTGTGAGAGAGACTGTGTGTGTGTGTGTGTGAGAGACTGTGTGTGTGTGAGAGAGACTGTGTGTGTGTGAGAGAGACTGTGTGTGTGTGTGTGAGAGACTGTGTGTGTGTGAGAGAGACTGTGTGTGTGTGAGAGCGTGTGTGTGTGAGAGAGACTGTGTGTGTGTGAGAGAGACTGTGTGTGTGAGAGACTGTGTGTGTGAGAGAGACTGTGTGTGTGTGAGAGAGACTGTGTGTGTGAGAGAGACTGTGTGTGTGTGAGAGAGACTGTGTGTGTGAGAGAGACTGTGTGTGTGTGAGAGAGACTGTGTGTGTGGAGAGAGACTGTGTGTGTGTGAGAGGACTGTGTGTGTGTGAGAGACTGTGTGTGTGTGAGAGACTGTGTGTGTGTGAGAGACTGTGTGTGTGTGAGAGACTGTGTGTGTGTGAGAGACTGTGTGTGTGAGAGAGACTGTGTGTGTGTGAGAGAGACTGTGTGTGTGTGAGAGAGACTGTGTGTGTGTGGAGAGAGACTGTGTGTGTGTGTGTGTGTGAGAGACTGTGTGTGTGTGTGTGTGAGACTGTGTGTGTGTGGAGAGACTGTGTGTGTGAGAGAGACTGTGTGTGTGTGAGAGAGACTGTGTGTGTGTGTGTGTGAGAGAGACTGTGTGGGTGTGTGTGTGAGAGAGACTGTGTGTGTGTGTGTGTGAGAGACTGTGTGTGTGTGAGAGACTGTGTGTGTGAGAGAGACTGTGTGTGTGTGAGACTGTAGCCGAGCTCCCTGCCATCCAGGACCTCTATACCAGGCGGTATCAGAAGGTGGCCCTAAAAATTCTCAAAGACTCCAGCCACCCAATTCATAGACTGTTCTTTCTGCTACCAGCATGACAAGCGGTACCGATGCACCAAGTCTGGAACCAACTGGACCCTGAACAGCTTCTATCCCCAAACTATAAGACTACTGAATAGTTAGTCTGGTAGCTATTGGTTAACTGTTTAACTGTCTGCATTGATCCTTTTTACACTCTCTTGACTCATCACGTTGCTGCTACTGTTTATTATCTGTCACTTTACCCCTACCTATGTACACATCTACCTCAATTACCTCGTACCCCTGCACGTCAACTCTGTACTGATACACCGTGTATGTAGCCGAGTTATCATTACACATTGTGTATTTATTATTACTTTTATTATTACGTGTTTTACTTTTCTGTCATTTCTCTATTTTCTCTCTTTCAGCATTGTTGGGAAGGACCCGTATGTAAGCATTTCACTGTTAGTCTACACCTGTTGTTTACCAAGCATGTGACAAATGAAATGTATTTTATTTTATTTGTGTGTGTGCGTGTGGGAGGTGTGTTTGTGTAGTCGTAAGCGTGTGTGAGCGAGAGATACTGAGACATCTTAGTACATGCAGTAAAAGCGAGCATTTGAGATATTGTTGTGGCAAATCTGATTACCAGAGTTAATTTGTGTCCCTGAGAAAAACAATCTAGTCGATGGGAAGAATATCACCCATGTATCAGGAAGGCAGCATAGATACCCACTGCCACCGCAGCCAGCCAGCCAGCCAGCCAGCCAGCCTGCCAGCCATCCAGTCTGTGATTGAATGGAGATGAATGGGAAGGAAAGACTAATTTCAAGCCTCTTGTCACAGCATGTAATCGCCTGCTGCAGAACACTGACTGACTTTGATTAATTGGTCTAGTGGTTTCCAATTTGCTCATATTACATAGATGAGCAATGTTGTTGTGTCTAAAAGTGCTTACAAATCTTCCCTGCCTGCTGCCATGTTGTTGTTGTTGTTGTTTGGGGACTTGTTGCTAATGCTATTGGTCTCGAATCCCAGGCTGTAGTGACGCCGCAACACTGTGATGCAGGGCCTTAGACCACTGTGCCACTCGGGAGGCCGATTGGATCATTTCTAACAAATCAGAGTATCAAAGCCAATGAGTCATTTTCAAAATGCTGCTTTACATGTGTTCAGCTGGACAATAACCTACAACACAAGGCCAAATCTACACTGGAGTTGCTTACCAACAACACAGTGAATGTTCCTGAGTGGCCAAGTTACAGTTTTGACTTAAATGTGTTAGAAAATCTATGACAAGACCTGAAAATGTCTAGCCATGATCACCAACAACTTGACAGAGATTGAAGAATTTTGAATAGAATAATGGGCAAATATTGTACATTACTACTGGTGGGCAAACCTCTTGGAGACTTACCCAGAAAGACTCACAGCTGTAATCACTGTCAAAGGTGATTCTAACATGTATTGACTCAGGAGGGTGAATACTTATCTAATCAAGGTGTATTAGTCTTTTATTTTTCATCAATTTTTTTGTGTTCAAATGTTTCTTCCACTTTGAAATCAGAGTATTTTGTGTAGATCAATGACAAAAGAAATCACAATTACCTTAATTTCAATCCCACTTTGTTACGCAACAAAATGTTTAAAAAAAATCCAGGTGGGTAATACTTATGATATCCACTATAGATACCATCCATAAACACTATGACACAAAACATTTTCAACTACATTTACAGCTTGTTGTAATACCAGCTTGTTGTAGTCATTAATACCAGTTGATTGTATCTTATTGGACCATGTGAGTTGGGGTAGTTTACCAGTAGCATTTCCTTTGGTACTACACTACTATGTTTCTTTTGTCAAATTGCTCCACATTATGATTTATGACACCCCTTTAGATTCTGGTGCACAGCCCTCATCTTATTTTACATCTCCATGACGTTGTAAACCTTGTCTGTAGGGCCCAAGAGGAGCTGTACCACTGAGTGAAATAGCATATTATGTCACATATCAGCAGCCTCTATAGTCTGGCAGTGGTATGAAGTTGTTGTCACAGATACCATTGGTCAACTGGCTGAGCAGAGTAAGTTCCTTAACTTCCTACAACCCTTCACTAAGATCCTTTTAAAGGGATTTTACCATACAAAGAGCAGCAACCACACCCTTCCCTTACCCTTCCTTTCCGCCAAAGGCCAATGGCTTAGTTTGATTCACTAATTGACGATTTAGTGACTGTGGGGAAACAAGAAATGGTGCTTCCAGGAACTGAGTGGGCAGCTTACTGTAAATGGCAGCATGTATTTTGGGTGCCATTGCTATTAAGAATTCAGTTGCTCTATTCTCGGGTCTAGGCTGAGAACAGCTGAAAAGGGTTTTCAAAACCTTTTTATGTGTGTGAATGTGAGAGGTCAGATATGCTCTCCATTCACTGGGTTATTACTACTCTCCTCTAGATGTTTTTTAGACCACATAACAGCCACAAAGACCAATGGACTCTAGAAATAAAGACCAATGGACTCTAGAAATAAAGAGCTATGGACTACAACCCCTTTAAACTTCTCCCACCCACTTAAGTCCTCCTTGGGGGGAGGCCCCTAAACACAGACAATCCCAGTCCCCCCTCTCGTGCCTGCCTGTGGAGGGGGTGGAGTGGGTGGTGGTGATGGCTAAGTCTATCTTAATAATCTGGGTTTATGGCTGGGGAGTGGCCCCAGCATCTGGAGCAGGCCCACTGCAGAGCGATAGGGGGGTGAAGGAGAGATGGACCTATCGAGAGAGGCGTAGATGGCTTGCCAGAGGAGAGGAAGAGGCGAGCTGGGGAGCGTTGGAGTCAGCCCTATACCATAGCTCAGGGCTGGTTGGTGGTTTGATGGGTGAGAGGAGGAGGAGGAGGAGGGGGTGGTGGAGGAGGAGGAGGAGGAGGAGAGGGGGCCAGGCCCTGTGTCTACCTCACCACCCTGATTTTTATTTTATTTTTATTTAACCTTTATTTTACTAGTCAGTTAAGAAAAAATGTGTCATTATTTACAATGACTGCCTACCCCGGCAAACCCGGACAACGCTGGGCCAATAGTGCACTGCCCTATGGGACCCCCAATCACGACTGGATGTGATACAGCCTGGTTTCAAACCAGGGACTGTAGTGACGCCTATTGCACTGAGATGCAGTGCTTTAGACCGCTGCGCCACTCGGGAGACCAGGCTCTGTGCTCCCTGCTGGCCATGTGCTGGTTCTGGCCTGGAGGCTGTGAAGCAGAGGAGAAGGACCTGTTTCTGTGCTCGGCCCTGCTCACCCTCAGGCAGCTGCTAAAGGACAAGCTGGCCCAGCTGCTAGATGACATGGCTGGATGAGTGGCCTATGAGAAACCTACTGTCCCCGACCCATGCACTGGACTCCTGGTAACCCACCTCTGCCTTTTCTAGGTGTTTGAGCACAGTTTATTGTGGGCTGCCACAGTATATACTGTAGTGTCATATGTTTATTCAGTACAGATTCCAGGTCATGCTAGTAGTGGGATACTGTATCACTGGTGTTTTGTGCTTTACAATTCTCCAACCTGCCTCTACTGATGATTTATTGAAGTGTATAGATTGCATACAGTACATTAATGCATAGCAGCTCCCCACTGGATCAATGGTCAGTTCAATTCACTCTGATATACTACTAGGTCAAGAATGCATATTTATTTATTTGGATCCCCATTAGCTTTTGCAGAAGAAGCAGCTATTCTTCCTGGACTCCACAAAAAACCCAAAACATGGTAACAAGTAACAAAACACTGATTGATAAACTGATAGTCAAGGACAGTCACACACATTTAAAATACAAAGCATTTTACCAACAATACAACTGTAGTGCTAGCATTGGAGTAGAGTATCACTCTTCCTCTTCTATTTAATACAAAATAATATTGGTACTTTTTACCCCTTTCATGGTATCCAATTGGTAGTTACAGTCTTGTCTCATCGCTGCAACTCCCGTACGGACTCGGGAGAGGCGAAGGTCGAGAGCCATGCGTCCTCCGAAAAATGACCCTGCCAAGACACACTGCTTCTTGACACACAGCTCGCTTAACCAGGAAGCCAGCTGCACCAATGTGTCGGAGGAAGCACCGTACAGCTGGCAACCGAAGTCAGCGTGTATGCACCCGGCCACCACAAGGAGTCACTAGAGCGCGATGGGACAAGGACGTCCCAGTCGGCCAAACCCTCCCCTAACCCAGACGACGCTGGGCCAATTGTGCGCCGCCTCATGGGTCTCCCGGTCGCAGCTGGCTGAGACGCAGCCTGGGATCGAACCCAGATCGGTAGTGACGTCTCTAGCACTGCAATGCAGGCCCCCACTCCTCCTCTTCTATCTCAGTATTCATTTGCACCCAGGATAGTCCTACTGGTTGGTCAACCTGTCTCTGGGAAGAGTTTATTACCGAGTAGGTCAGAGGGAAGGTTGGCTTGGCTGTTGCTGGTTTTATGGTTGTGCTTTGTATTAGGGACTGTTCTGTGGGTAGCCTGCTAGATGTCCAATCGGATGTTATCAGACATCCTCTGTGGCAGGTTTGTGGCCCAGCGGGAGTGTTTTGCTATCACCATTCTCTGTTTTATATCAGGGCACCAGGTCATGCGGCTAGCAGGTTTCACCATGCTTCTTCCTGTGCTTTCAATTTCTATGAACTGGTCTCATGTTGAGAAATTGTTCACTACTATATTAGTGTCTTTCCTATGCTGTTGTTTTATATCAGTCATATTTGGCAGTTAGGGGTGCTGCTAGCGTTTTCCTACTTTGTTGTTCTAGTCGTGGGGATGCAATATAATACTGTTGTTCTCAACCCCCTATGGGGACTCATCAGAATGGATTTTTAATCTGAGGGTGTTTCATTATTAAAACATTCACTCTGAAGTCTCCTCAGAGACCCCGGTGGAATAATATTTGTTTAGAATGAATAATAAAGCATATAATGGGAATGGCAGAGGGACTGGGGCCCTCCCTCCCTGTTTGATTTATGAGAAACTGTCTTTATTTATTGAGCCCTAAAAAGAAGATGGTAACATGACACAATAGGCCTAACCTGAGGGATGAATCTGCCTCTGTCAGAGCCTTACTGTGGTGTGACAGGACACTCTCCTGTGAGCAATGGGCTGAGCCGGCCCGAGGGACGCCCCATATTTTATCCTCGGCTTTACACTTTAGACGTTCCATTCGGGTTTGTTTATTTTCGTAAAGAGAAAGTATTTTGGCGCCTGGAGGATTCTTCTTTGATTTGAAAAGCGGTTCATAACTTCAAGTAGGCTGAGCCTTCTGCTTTTAATGACTCTGTTTTAATGTCTGGCGGTGAGAGGGGAGAATGAACAGTATCCGGCTTCACTCAACTGTTTGACAGCTCTTGTTTATCTTTGGGCTGTGTTTGTTTCTAACCTCACTGTATATGAATACTATTTGAATAATATGTTAGTGGAGCCAGGTTGGAGTGCGTTCTGACCTTGGCTTAGGAGACATCAGGAGACACAATCTACCTACCTCATCCCCATATTGTTTTTATTTACTTTCCTGCTCTTTTGCACACCAGTATCTCTACTTGCACATCATCATCTGCTCATTTATCACTCCAGTGTTAATCTGCTAAATTGTAATTACTTTGCTACTATGGCCTATTTACTGCCTACCTCCTCATGCCATTTGCACACACTGTATATAGACTTTCTTTTTTTCTATTGTGTTATTGACTATACGCTTGTTTATTCCATGTGTAACTCTGTGTTGTTGTTTGTGTCGCACTGCTTTGCTTTATCTTGGCCAGGTCGCAGTTGTAAATGAGAACTTGTTCTCAACTAGCCTACCTGGTTAAATAAAGGTGAAAAAAAATACAAAATCCTGACTGGTTGCATCACTGCCTGGTATGGCAACTACTCTGTCACCGACCGCAAGGCACTACAGAGGGTAGTGCAAACAGCACAGTACATCACTGGGGCCAAGCTTCCTGCCATCCAGGATCTCTATACCAGGCGGTGTCAGAGGAAGGCCCTAAACATTGTCAAAGACTCCAGCCACCCTAGTCATAGACTGGTCTCTCTGCTACCTCACGGCAAGCGGTACCAGAGCGCCAAGTCTAGGACCAAGAGGCTTCTAAACAGCTTCTACCCGCAAGCCATAAGACTCCTGAACATCTAGTCAAATGGCTAGCCAGACTATTTGCAGTACCCCCTCTTTACACCACTGCTACTCTCTGTTGTCATCTATGCATAGTCACTTTAATAACTCTACCTACATGTACATACTACCTCAACTAACCGGTGCCCCTGCACATTGACTCTGTAACGGTACCCCCCTGTATGTAGTCTCGCTATTGTTATTTTACTGCTGCTCTTTAATTACTTGTTACTTTTATCTCTTATTCTTATCCAAAAAAATGTTAACTGCATTGTTGGTTAGGGGCTCGTAAGTAAGCATTTCACCTGTTGTATTCGGCGCATGTGACTAATAAAATTAGATTTTGATTTGATGAGTCAAAAGAGTTCGTGTAAAAAGGGTCAATGCAGATAGTCTGGTAGCTATTTGGTTAACTATTTAACTAACTATTCAGCAGTCTTATGGTTTGGGGATAGAAGCTGTTCAGGGTCCTGTTGGTTCCAGACTTGGTGCATCGGTACCACTTGTCATGTGGTAGCAGAGAAAACAGTCTATGACTTGGGTGGATGGAGTGTTTGACAATCGTTAGGGCCTTCCTCTGACCCCGCCTGGTGTAGCGGTCCTGGATGACAGGGAGCTCAGCCCTAGTGATGTACTCTCGTTCTCTCCACAGCCTGAGAATGTGTACTGGCTACCACTGATAAAGGCCATGCTCAGAGAGGAGGGTTAGGTGGCAGAATATCACCATGTCCTGTCTATCAATGTCATCCAGACGTCTGTTATGTCCATCAGTCATGTAGAAATGTTCACGTCAAAATAACAAATCCATTAGGACACAAAGAGGCTACGGGTTTGAACTACCTCAATCATGTAGTGCAGCATTACCATGCAGTTTGGGATTGGGAATAAACTAGCATCCTGAACTCCAAATAGCCAAAAGCCAAACAAAAACAATGCAGGTTTTCAATAACAAAAAAACTGCTCTGCTTCAACACATTTTTGCACTCTGTATGTTATGAGCGCATCACAGGCCAGAACAAAAAGTTACAATTATTTTATTAGCAAGCTAACTATACGTACAGTCGACGATCCGACTGGTCAATCAACTAGCTTACCTGGTTAAATAAAGGTGAAATAAAAAATAAAAAAATAAACATTTATTCTGACCTTGGTTTAGAAGACACTTGGATGTGTTTGGCTGCCAGTGTGTGTATGAAAGAGAGGTGTTGTGGATGACACCTTCCCCATGGGTGGAAAATACCAGGCTGGTTAATCACCCCAGTTGGCGAGCAGGAGTAGTAATCTCTCCACAAACCGCTCCTTCTGACCTCTCCCAGGTCAACATGCTCAGGATTTCACATGAACAATACCTAGCCTTTGCGATCACATTGGAGTTTGTGAAAGAGATCATCAACATATATCCAGTGTTATATCTTTGGTGAAGTTAACCATGTACTTTCCGACACCTTTAGACACTCATTTCGGTTGCATTCTCAGAATGCCGTTAACTTCAAGGTGTGGGGAGCTAGTAGAATGAAATATCTTGTTTCTATACTGAGACCTTAGTAAGGCTAGTTATTTGCGTTATGTGTTGGCGTGGTCTGCCCCCACAGACCTGAGCCTTTAGTCAGGTGACCTGACCTGGGTTTGGAACAAAATAGTCTCTGTGAGTGTCACTCAGCTACAGTAGTAGCCTCTACCAGGCTTTCACCTCCACGTCGGTGAGCGAGGCCTGGAAGCCAAAGATACTCAGCTTGTGACCACGGGTAGCTTTGTTTGCAAACACTGGACTCAAATCCCTCTCAATTGTCACAGCAGACGCCTCAGTAAGATGTTATTTTCCGTGACGCATAGCTTCTAAAGATTGGCTTGGACTCATGTTTTTCTTCAAAAGCACCCAAAATACTTCATTAAAGGGCCCCTCCTCCCTACAGCGTGACCTGTGTTGTTGTCAGTTTAGATGAATGCCTCCCTCTGCCCCTGAATCCCTCTGGCCTGTTGAACAGATACAGCTATCCCTGACAGTGTCACAGAATATCCAGCAGCCCAGAAGAGTCCTCTTTGTATTGATGTATTGAGGCTGCATGGCCAGTAACACCCGCAGCCTGGCCTCTGCATTATACTCTCTGGAAACTGACCAGGGTCACGTGGACCAGAGATGGGATGGTAGAGAGAGAGAGCGTGAGGGAGGAATGCCCCTCCGTTTGCACTGTCCGCTTGGTCCGGCCGTCCACTCCGATTGATATGCAGATTGGTGCGGGCAGCAGTTTTTTGTCAACTGCCTACACTCTCAGAACCTCTACGTTCAGGATTAATAGCGAGATCCCATCAAGTACAGTCCAGTCAGCACCAACCAAGTGTGGTTTATCGGTCAGACGCAGTCCAGGCGTGATGCCAGCGTCCAGGCCGGGTAGGCTGCATAGGAAAGGCTGTAACCTGGCCCGTAGGACCCAGAGACAGGCCACAGCAGCCTGGAGGCTCCTCTACAGCCTGCTCTTCATGGTGAGTAGGACAGAGAGGGATTGAGAGGCTTGATGATTGCCGTGGGAGTAGAGTTGACCGTTTGGAGAGGGAAGGACAGCAGTAGTGGGTATATGGGGTTCTGGTGTGGCGATGGGTATTAACCTCGATGGCTCAACATGTTTTAGGGCTGTAGGTGCTATGACAGATGTTGAAACTATTCCTCATGGTGAGAGGGAGAGAGAGATGTCTGGCTTTACAGCAGGGATAAGAGATGGGTTGTCCAATTTGGGCTAATTGACAGGAAAGGATTCAGCTCATTCTACCTAGCATTCCCACAGGCTTTATGCTTGTGAAATCAGAAAACCCCGACAGTTCTGGCTTTAGTTTTGGGTTAACCGAGGGATGGAGAATTGAGACTAGCGCTGTCAGATGTGCTTGTCCTTTCTGCGACTGCATCCCTGTCTCTCCCGCCTCCATGGCTCCCGAGCCGGCTTTGCAGGTCTTAATTGGATATTTGGGTTAGTCGTCAGGCATTGGACTCAGACTGTGTTGTTGGGATTGTTGTGTGAGACAGACTTCTGAGTCACGTCTGAGTCTCTCTCTCTCTCTCCCTCTAGTCATGCTCTTACAGGTCGCTCTTATTAAGAACTGATTAAAAGTCATGCTGCGAGAAAGGGAGAATCCCTGTGTGTGGTGTGTGTGTGTGTGTGTGTGTGTGTGTGAGAGCGCATGTGGGTGTGTGCGTGCATCCATGCCTGTGTGTGTAGCTCTGTGTGTGTTTTCTCCAGATCCTCTGTAGGCCTAGGACCTCAGTCACTGCAGCAGCAGAAACAAACTGCAGGCGAGAGCCGCACACAATTACTGCTATCTGTCTGTGTGAGGCAGGTTTGCCTCTGAAGCTGCCGCAGGGTATTTGAGTAATATGTCAACATGATATTCTTCAACCCTTTTTCCTCCTTGAGCTGGTCTCCAAGCCTTTCAGCTGCAATATGGAGGAGCTTTGGTCTGTGTTAGTGTGTGGGTGAAACATATCCACTACATTCAGTGTGTGTGCTTGTGTGTGTGCGTGTGTCGATGCTCGCCTATATGCGTGAGTCTGTTATTTTGTATATCTACAGTCTACAGCAGTATAGAATCCTGTCAGTGTGGTGCTCTCCTCTCAGTAGCATAGTGGGACAGCTGAGTCTCAGTGTAATTATCATTGCTCACACAGAGACCCAGAGCTGCTGGCTGGGTGGTTCTGTCTAGAGGCCAGCCTATCCCAGGCCTGAATCCTCTTCCCCTCAGTGGGTCCCTGAGCCACCAGCCTCCTGACCCCAGCCCCATGCCATAGCTATACTTCTCCCACAGTGCTGCCCAGTGACTTCTCTGTCCTCTCCACAGATTAGTTTTGAAGCTGCTTTGGCATCCTGTCTCCTGATTGGCCATGCTATAATTAGCTAACTGATGAGCTGCTGGCTTAATAGAGAACTTGATTTGGGTTCTGCTGGGTTGTGTTAGTGTATTGATTTGTATGGTGTGTGTGTGTGTGTGTGTGTGTGTGTGTGTGTGTGGTGTGTGTGTGTGGGTGTGTGTGTGCGCGCAATATTTATGGTGACAAGCAAGGTATTTTCTGAGACTTGCTTTTTTTATGTAACGATCAGCGTTTCTCTCACTCAAATACACACTCTCTCTCATGCGCACACACACACACACACACACACACACACACACACACACACACACACACACACACACACACACACACACACACACACACACACACACCTGTCAGTACTGGCACTATACTAGAACTATAGGAGCCAATCACAGCACTGAGCCGATCTAACAGCTAGGACTGTGTGATACTGTAAACCTGTTAAGTTGAGCTCTAAGCTATGGTTTAGTTTTGTCTGCTTCGTACTGTATGACAGCTTGTTATGGTGATTGATGGGGATATCGTTTTTGACATACAGTTCATTCGTAAAGTATTCCAGACCCTCAAACAGGTTTTTAGACATTTTAGCACGTATTAAAAATAAACAGAAATACCTTATTTACATAAGTATTCAGACCCTTTGTAATGAGACTTGAAATTGAGCTCAGGTGCATCCTGTTTCCATTGATCATCCTTGAGATGTTTCTACAACTTGATTGGAGTCCACCTGTGGTAAATTCAATTGATTGGACATGATTTGTAAAGGCACACACCAGTCTATATAAGGTCCCACAGTTGACAGTGCATATCAGAGCAAAAACCAAGCCATGAGGTTGAAGGAATTCTCCGTAGAGCTCTGAGATGGGATTGTGTCGAGGCACAGATCTGGGGAAGGGTACCAAAACATTTCTGCAGCACTAAAGGTCCCCAAGAACACAGTGGCCTCCATCATTCTTAAATGGAAGACGTTTGGAACCAACAAGACTCTTCCTAGAGCTGGCCGCCTGGCCAAACTGAGCTATCGGGGGAGAAGGGCCTTGGTCAGGGAGGTGACCAAGAACCTGATGGTCACTCTGACAGAGCTCCAGAGTTCCTCAGTGGATATGAAGGACACCCATCTCTGCAGCACTCCACCAATCAGGCTTTTATGGTAGAGTGGCTAGACGGAAGCCACTCCTCAGTAAATGTCACATGACAGCCCGCTTGGAGTTTGCCAACAGGTACCTAAAGACTCTCAGACCATGAGAAACAAGATTCTCTGGTCTGATGAAACCAAGATTCAACTATTTGGCCTGAATGCTAAGCGTCACGTCTGGAGGAAACCTGGCACCATCCCTATGGTGAAGCATGGTGGTGGCTGCATCATGCTGCGGGGATGTTTTTCAGCAGCAGGGACTGGGAGACTAGTCAGGATCGAGGGAAAGATGAACTGAGAAAGTACAGTGAGATCCTTGATGAACACCTGATCTACAGCGCTCAGGACCTCAGACTGGGGTGAAGGTTCACCTTTCGACAGAACAACAACCCCAAGCACACAGCCAAGACAACGCAGGAGTGGCTTCGGGACAAGTCTCTGAATGTCCTTGAGTTGCCCAAACAGAGCCCAGACTTGAACCCGATCTAACATCTCTGGGGAGACCTGAAAACAAGTGTCCAGCAACGCTATCCATGCAACCTGATAGAGCTTGAGAGGATCTGCAGAGAAGAATGGGAGAAACTCTCCAAATATCAATCAATCAAATGTATTTATAAAGCCCTTTTTATATCAGCCAATGTCACAAAGTGCTATACAGAAACCCAGCCTAAAACCCCAAACAGCAAGCAATGCAGATGTAGAAGCACGGTGGCTAGGAAAAACTCCCTAGAAAGGCAGGAACCTAGGAAGAAACCTAGAGAGGAACCAGGCTCTGAGAGGTGGCCAGTCCTCTTCTGGCTGTGCCGGGGGAGATTATAACAGTACATGGCCAAGATGTTCAAATGTTCATAGATGACCAGCAGGGTCAAATAATAATCATCACAGTGGTTGTAGAGGGTGCAACAGGTCAGCACCTCAGGAGTAAATGTCAGTTGGCTTTTCATAGCCGATCATTCAGAGTTAGAGACAGCAGGTGCGGTAGAGAGAGAGAGAATTGAAAACAGCAGGTCCAGGACAAAGTAGCACGTCCGGTGAACAGGTCAGGGTTCCATAGCCACAGGCAGAACAGTTGAAACTGGAGCAGCAGCACGACCAGGTGGACTAGGGACAGCAAGGAGTCATCAGGCCAGGTAGTCCTGAGGCATGGTCCTCGTGCTGAGGTCCTCCGAGAGAAGAGAGAGTGAGAATTAGAGGGAGCATTCTTAAATTCACACAGGACACCGGATAAGACAGGAGAAATACTCCAGATATAACAGACTAACCCTAGCCCCCGACACACAAACTATTGCAGCATAATTACTGGAGGCTGAGACAGGAGGGGTCGGGAGACACTGTGGCCCCGTCTGACTATACCCCCGGACAGGGCCAACCAGGCAGGACATAACCCCACCCACTTTGCCAAAGCACAGCCCCCACACCACTAGAGGGATATTTTCTACCACCAACTTACTACCCTGAGACCAGGCCAAGTATAGCCCACAAAGATCTCCCCGACAGCACGAACCCGAGGGGGGCGCCAAATACATGTGTGCCAAGCTTGTAGCATCATACCCAAGAGAACTTGAGGCTGTAATCGCTGCCAATGGTGCTTGAACAAAGTACTGAGTAAAAGGTCTGAATACTTATAGTACCAGTCATTAGTTTGGACACACCTACTCATTCAAGGGTTTTTCTATATTTTTTTACTATTTTCTTGATTGTAGAATAATAGTGAAGACATCAAAACTATGAAATAACACATATGGAATCATGTAGTAATTAACTAAAAACGTGTTAAACAAATCAAAATATATTTGACATTCTTCAAAATAGCCACCCTTTGCCTTGATGACAGCTTTGCACACTCTTGGCATTCTCTCAACCAACTTCATGAGGAATGCTTTTCCAACAGTCTTGAAGGAGTTCCCACATATGCAGAGAACTTGTTTGCTGCTTTTTCTTCACTCTGCGGTCCAACTCATCCCAAACCATCTCAATTGGGTTGAGGTTGGGTTATTGTTTAGGCCAGGTCATCTGATGCAGCACTCCATCACTCTCCTTCTTGGTCAAATAGCCCTTACACAGCCTGGAGGTGTGTTGGGTCATTGTCCTGTTGAAAAACAAATGATAGTCCCACTAAGCACAAACCAGATGGGATGGTGTATCGCTGCAGGATGCTGTGGTTGCCATGCTGGTTAAGTGTGCTTTAAATTCTAAATAAATCACAGACGTCACCAGCAAAGCACCCCCACACCATCACACCTCCTCCTCCATGCTTCACGGTGGGAACCACACATGCAGAGATCATCCATTCACCTACTCTGCGTCTCACAAACAGACACCGGTTGGAACCAAAAATTGCAAATTTGGACTCATCAGACCAAACGACAGATTTCCACCAGTCTAATGTCCATTGCTCGTGTTTCTTGGCCCAATCAAGTCTCTTCTTCTTATTGGTGTCCTTTAGTAGTGGTTTGACCATGATGGCCTGATTCATGCAGTCTCCTCTGAACAGTTGATGTTGAGATGTGTCTGTTACTTGAACTCTGTGAAGCATTTATTTGGGCTGCAATCCGAGGTGCACTTAACTCTAATGTATTTATCCTCTGCAGCAGAGGTAACTTCCTTTCCTGTGACGGTCCTCATGAGAGCCAGTTTCATCATAGCGCTTGATGTTTTTTGCGACTGCACTTGGAGAAACTATAAAAGTTCTTGAAATGTTCCATGTTGACTGACCTTCATGTCTTAAAGTAATGGACTGTTGTTTCTCTTTGCTTATTTAAGCTGTTCTTGCCATAATATGGACTTGGTTTTTTACCAAAGGGGATTATCTTCTGTATACCACCCCTACTGTGTCACAACACAACTGATTGGCTCAAACGCATTATGAAGGAAAGAAATTCCACAAATTAACTTAACAAGGCACACCTGTTAGTTGGTGACTACCTCATGAAGCTGGTTGAGAGAATGCCAAAGTGTGCAAAGCTGTCATTAAGGCAAAGGGTGGCTACTTTGAAGAATCTCAAATATAAAATATATTTTGATTTAACACTTTTATTGGTTACTACATGATTCCATATGTGTTATTTCATAGTTTTGATGTCTTCACTATTATTCTACAATGTAAAAAAGAAAGAAAACCCCTTGAGTGAGTAGGTGTGTCTAAACGTTTGACTGGCACTGTATGTAAATGTGACATTTCTGTTTTTTATATTTGTAATACATTAGAAAAAATGTAAAACCTGTTTTTGCATTGTCATTTTGGGGTATTGTGTGTAGATTGAGGGGGGAAAAACACAATTGAATCCATTTTAGAATAAGCCTGTGATGTTACAAAATGTGGAAAAAGTCAAGGGGTCTGAATACTTTCCGAATGCACTGTATATCTATGTGGTAAGATAAACAAGATAAAAGTCCTTGTGATCCTAGTAAGCTTTGTGTACATGTTACTCATGCAGTCCCTAACCTGTCTCTCGCTATCGCCCACTGCAGAGCGTGGAGACGGTGTGCACGCTGTACCACACCTTCCAAGAGGGCTCCGGGGGCTTGATGGAGGGCCACAAAGACCCCCCGCACCCAGGGGCCGAGACCACACTGCTCAGACCCTGCCCCCGACACATGAGTGCCACCGAGAGGCTCCGCAAGGTCATCCAGGAGCTGGTGGACACAGAGAAGTCCTATGTCAAGGTAATGATTTGTTATCTGGCTATTATGTTTGTTTAAGATAATGGCAAATTTCCCCGAAACAATCAGTTGAGCCAGGATGAGATGGAAAGAGAAAGGAAAGCCACTGAATAGTACCGAGACTGTGTGGCCCTACCTACCGACCTACCAACCGACCGACCGCAGAGATATAACCTGCATCATTGTTTATACTCTCTCAGAGGCCCTGTTCAGCTCAAGTTTCCGTCTCACCCCTTTTCTCAGAGCACATTAAAGAGCTCCTTTCATGATCTCCACCTGGTCTCTTAATCCCTGTCAGCTCTCTCTCTCTCGGTCTCTCTCTATGTCTCTCTCTCGGTCTCTCTTGCTCAATCTCTCTCTCGGTGTCGGTCTCTCTCTCGGGTCTGTCTCTTTCTCTCTCGGTCTTTCTCTCGGTCCCTCTTGCTCAATCTCTCTCTGTCTCTCTCTCTCGGTCTCCTCTCTCTTTCTCATTCTCTCTTGCTCAATCTCTCTCTCGCTCAATCTCTCTCTCTCAATCTCTCTCTCTCGGACTCTCTCTCGGACTCTCTTGCTCCATCTCTCTCTCGGTCTCTCTCTCGGACTCTCTTGTTCCATCTCTCTCTCTGTCTCTCTCTCGCTCAATCTCTCTGTCTCGGTCTCTCTCTCTTGGTCTCTCTCTCATTCTCTCTTGCTCAATCTCTCGGTCTCTCTCTCGCTCTCTCTCTCGGTCTCTCTCTCGCTCCATCTCTCTCTCTGTCTCGGTCTCTCTCTCTTTCTCGGTCTCTCTCTCTTTCTCGGTCTCTCTCTCGGTCTCTCTCTCGGTCTCTCTCTCTTTCTCGGTCTCTCTCTCTTTCTCGGTCTCTCTCTCTTTCTCGGTCTCTCTCTCTTTCTCGGTCTCTCTCTCTTTCTCGGTCTCTCTCTCTTTCTCGGTCTCTCTCTCTTTCTCGGTCTCTCTCTCTCGGTCTCTCTCTCTGTCTCCTCTCTCTCGGTCTCATTCTCTCTTGCTCAATCTCTCTCTCGCTCTCTCTCGGTCTCTCTCTCTCTCTCTCGGTCTCTCTCTCTGTCTCTCTTTCTCGTCTCTCTCTCTTTCTCGGTGTCTCTCTCTTGGTCTCTCTCATTCTCTCTCTGTCTCTCTCTCTCGGTCTCTCTCTCGGTCTCTCTCTCTTTCTCATTCTCTCTTTCTCTTTCTCTCTCAATCTCTCTCTCTCGGTCTCTCTCTCTTGCTCCATCTCTCTCTCTGTCTCTCTCTCTCGGTCTCTCTCTCTGTCTCGGTCTCTCTCTCTGTCTCGGTCTCTCTCTCTGTCTCGGTCTCTCTCTCTGTCTCGGTCTCTCTTTCTCGGTCTCTCTCTCTCTCTTGGTCTCTCTCTCATTCTCTCTCGCTCAATCTCTTTCGGTCTCTCTCTCGGTCTCAGTCTCGGTTTCTCTCTCTCTCTCGCGCAATCTCTCTCTCTCTCTCGCAATCTCTCTCTCTCTCTCGCTCGGTCTCTCTCTCTCGCTCGCTCGGTCTCTCTCTCTCTCTCGCTCGGTCTCTCTCTCTCTCTCGCTCGGTCTCTCTCTCTCTCTCGGTCTCTCTCTCTCTCTCTCTCTCTCGCTCGGTCTCTCTCTCTCTCTCTCTCTCTCGCTCGGTCTCTCTCTCTCTCTCTCTCGCTCGGTCTCTCTCTCTCTCTCTCGCTCGGTCTCGCTCGGTCTCTCGCTCGCTCGGTCTCTCTCTCTCTCTCTCGCTCGGTCTCTCTCTCTCTCTCTCGCTCGGTCTCTCTCTCTCTCTCTCGCTCGGTCTCTCTCTCTCTCGCTCGGTCTCTCTCTCTCTCTCGCTCGGTCTCTCTCTCTCTCTCGCTCAGTCTGTCTCTCTCTCTCTCGGTCTCTCTCTCTCGGTCTCTCTCGGTCTCTCTCGCTCGGTCTCTCTCTCGCTCGGTCTCTCTCTCTCTCTCGGTCTCTCTCTCTCTCGCTCGGTCTCTCTCTCTCTCTCGGTCTCTCTCTCGCTCAATCTCTCTCTCTCTCGCTCAATCTCTCTCTCTCTCGCTCGGTCTCTCTCTCTCTCGCTCGGTCTCGCTCGGTCTCTCTCTCTCGCTCGGTCTCGCTCGGTCTCTCTCTCTCGCTCGGTCTCTCGCTCGGTCTCTCTCTCTCTCTCGCTCGGTCTCTCTCTCTCGCTCGCTCGGTCTCTCTCTCTCGCTCGGTCTCTCTCGGTCTCTCTCTCTCTCTCTCTCGGTCTCTCTCTCTCTCTCTCTCTGTCTCTCTCTCGGTCTCTCTCTCGGTCTCTCTCTCGCTCGGTCTCTCTCTCTCGGTCTCTCTCTCTCTCGCTCGGTCTCTCTCTCGCTCAATCTCTCTCTCTCGCTCAATCTCTCTCTCTCGCTCGGTCTCTCTCTCGCTCAATCTCTCTCTCTCTCTCGGTCTCTCTCTCGCTCAATCTCTCTCTCTCTCGGTCTCTCTCTCGCTCAATCTCTCTCTCTCTCTCTCGGTCTCTCTCTCGCTCAATCTCTCTCTCTCTCGCTCAATCTCTCTCGCTCAATCTCTCTCTCTCTCGCTCAATCTCTCGGTCTCTCGCTCAATCTCTCTCGGTCTCTCGCTCAATCTTTCTCTCTCAATCTCTGTCTCCTCTGTCTTTCTGTCTCTCTCTGGGTCTCTCTCGGTGTCTCTCCCGGTGTCTCTCTTTGTGTCTGTCTCTCTCGCTCAGTCTCTCTCGCTCAGTCTCTCTCGCTCAGTCTCTCTCGCTCAGTCTCTCTCGCTCTCTCTCTTGGTCTCTCTCTTGGTCTCTCTCTCACATTAAAGAGCTCCTTTCATGATCTCCACCATGTCTCTCTCTCTCTCTCGGTCTCTCTCTCTCTCTCTCTCTCTCTCTCTCGGTCTCTCTCTCTCTCTCGCTCGGTCTCTCTCGCTCGGTCTCTCTCTCTCGCTCGGTCTCTCTCGGTCTCTCTCTCTCTCGCTCGGTCTCTCTCTCTCTCTCGGTCTCTCTCTCTCTCGCTCGGTCTCTCTCTCTCTCGGTCTCTCTCTCGCTCAATCTCTCTCTCTCTCGCTCAATCTCTCTCTCTCTCGCTCAATCTCTCTCTCTCTCGCTCGGTCTCGCTCGGTCTCTCGCTCGGTCTCTCTCTCTCGCTCGGTCTCTCTCTCTCTCTCGCTCGGTCTCTCTCTCTCTCTCGCTCGGTCTCTCTCTCTCGCTCGCTCGGTCTCTCTCTCTCTCTCGCTCGGTCTCTCTCTCTCGCTCGGTCTCTCTCTCTCTCTCGGTCTCTCTCTCTCTCTCGGTCTCTCTCTCTGTCTCTCTCTCTCTCTCTCTGTCTCTCTCTCGGTCTCTCTCTCGGTCTCTCTCTCTGTCTCTCTCTCGGTCTCTCTCTCGGTCTCTCTCTCGGTCTCTCTCTCGCTCGGTCTCTCTCGGTCTCTCTCTCTCTCTCTCTCTCGGTCTCTCTCTCTCTCTCTCTCGGTCTCTCTCTCGGTCTCTCTCTCGGTCTCTCTCTCGGTCTCTCTCTCGCTCGGTCTCTCTCTCTCGGTCTCTCTCTCTCTCGCTCGGTCTCTCTCTCGCTCAATCTCTCTCTCTCTCTCGGTCTCTCTCTCGCTCAATCTCTCTCTCTCTCGGTCTCTCTCTCGCTCAATCTCTCTCTCTCTCTCTCGGTCTCTCTCTCGCTCAATCTCTCTCTCTCTCGCTCAATCTCTCTCTCTCTCTCGGTCTCTCTCTCGCTCAATCTCTCTCTCTCTCGCTCAATCTCTCTCTCTCTCTCGGTCTCTCTCTCGCTCAATCTCTCTCTCTCTCGCTCAATCTCTCTCTCTCTCGCTCAATCTCTCGGTCTCTCGCTCAATCTCTCTCGGTCTCTCGCTCAATCTTTCTCTCTCAATCTCTGTCTCCTCTGTCTTTCTGTCTCTCTCTGGGTCTCTCTCGGTGTCTCTCCCGGTGTCTCTCTTTGTGTCTGTCTCTCTCGCTCAGTCTCTCTCGCTCAGTCTCTCTCGCTCAGTCTCTCTCGCTCAGTCTCTCTCGCTCTCTCTCTTGGTCTCTCTCTTGGTCTCTCTCTCGGGTCTCTCTCTCGGTCTCTCTCTCACATTAAAGAGCTCCTTTCATGATCTCCACCATGTCTCTCTCTCTCTCTCGGTCTCTCTCTCTCTCTCTCTCTCTCGGTCTCTCTCTCTCTCTCGCTCGGTCTCTCTCGCTCGGTCTCTCTCGCTCGGTCTCTCTCTCGCTCGGTCTCTCTCTCGCTCGGTCTCTCTCTCTCGCTCGGTCTCTCTCTCTCTCGGTCTCTCTCTCTCTCGCTCGGTCTCTCTCTCTCTCTCGGTCTCTCTCTCTCTCGCTCGGTCTCTCTCTCTCTCGGTCTCTCTCTCGCTCAATCTCTCTCTCTCTCGCTCGGTCTCTCTCTCTCTCGCTCGGTCTCGCTCGGTCTCTCGCTCGGTCTCTCTCTCTCGCTCGGTCTCTCTCTCTCTCTCGCTCGGTCTCTCTCTCTCTCTCGCTCGGTCTCTCTCTCTCGCTCGCTCGGTCTCTCTCTCTCGCTCGCTCGGTCTCTCTCTCTCGCTCGCTCGGTCTCTCTCTCTCTCTCGGTCTCTCTCTCTCTCTCTCTCGGTCTCTCTCTCTCTCTCTCTCGGTCTCTCTCTCTCTCTCGGTCTCTCTCTCTGTCTCTCTCTCTCTCTCTCTGTCTCTCTCTCTGTCTCTCTCTCGGTCTCTCTCTCGGTCTCTCTCTCGCTCGCTCGGTCTCTCTCTCGCTCAATCTCTCTCTCTCTCGCTCAATCTCTCTCTCTCTCTCGGTCTCTCTCTCGCTCAATCTCTCTCTCTCTCTCGGTCTCTCTCTCGCTCAATCTCTCTCTCTCTCGCTCAATCTCTCTCTCTCTCTCGGTCTCTCTCTCGCTCAATCTCTCTCTCTCTCGCTCAATCTCTCGGTCTCTCGCTCAATCTCTCTCGGTCTCTCGCTCAATCTCTCGGTCTCTCGCTCAATCTTTCTCTCTCAATCTCTGTCTCCTCTGTCTTTCTGTCTCTCTCTGGGTCTCTCTCGGTGTCTCTCCCGGTGTCTCTCTTTGTGTCTGTCTCTCTCGCTCAGTCTCTCTCGCTCAGTCTCTCTCGCTCAGTCTCTCTCGCTCTCTCTCTTGGTCTCTCTCTCGGGTCTCTCTCTCGGTCTCTCTCTCACATTAAAGAGCTCCTTTCATGATCTCCACCATGTCTCTCTCTGTCTCTCGCTGTCTTTCTTTCTCTCTCTCTGGGAGGCGGTGGGTGGGTGATTTGTAGAGGGGAGGAGAATGCCTTCCCAGCGTCCTCTGCAGCGGCTGTAACCATTTGTCTGTGATGTGCGGCGGGGGCTGTAAATCAGCCTAATATGAATATCACCAGTGAAGCCCTGACGATCCGCAGCCACATTAAAACACAGGGAGGAGAGAATGGAAGAGGAGGAGATAACGGATCACTTCTGGGGGGATTGAATAACTGTTGATACCGATAACAGCCCTATAATGCAGTGTTGGATTCCCTATCACTAACCCACCTCTTGTATTTTTCCTCTTTCTGTCTGTCTGTCTCTCCTTCCTCCAGGACCTGAGTTGCCTGTTTGAGATCTACCTGAAGCCACTGCAGAACGAGACCTTCCTTACGCTGGACGAGGTAGAGGAGGGTGCCCTGGGATGAGGGAGTGGAGGGATGGGGGAGGAGGGTTTGGTGAGATGGGAGTGGAGGGATGGGGGGGGGTTGGTGAGATGGGAGAGGGGGTTTTGTAGCTTGGGAGGGGGGTTGGTGGGATGGGAGGGGGGTTTGGTGCAATGGGAGGGGGTTTGGTGCGATGGGTGGAGTGGAGTGTTAGTGGGAGGGAGGATGAGGGATGGGAGGTAGGATGGGGGATGGTAGGGAGGAAGAATGGGGGATGGGAGGGAGGATTGGATGGGAGAAAGGATGGGGAGGGAGGATGGGGGATTGGGGGATGGGGGAGGGAAGATGGGAGGAAGAATGGGGGATGGAAGGGAGGATTGGATGGGAGGAAGGATGCAGGATGGGGGATAGGGAGGATGGAGGATTGGATGGGGGATGGGAGGAAGGATGGGGGATTGGGAGATGGGGGGTTTGGTGCGATGGGTGGAGTGTTGGTGGGAGGGAGGATGGGGATGGGGGATGGTAGGGAGGATGGAGGGAGGTTGGGAGGAAGAATGGGGGATGGGAGGGAGG
This sequence comes from Salmo salar, assembly GCF_965601325.2. Lineage (NCBI taxonomy): Eukaryota > Metazoa > Chordata > Actinopteri > Salmoniformes > Salmonidae > Salmo > Salmo salar. The sequence continues at coordinate 22,444,376 of NC_138291.1, read as the reverse complement.
ATTGGATGGGAGAAAGGATGGGGAGGGAGGATGGGGGATGGGGAGGGAGGATGGGGGATGGGGAGGGAGGAAGGGAGGATTGGATGGGGGATGGGAGGAAGGATGCAGAATGGGAGATTGGGAGATTGGGAGGATGGAGGATTGGATGGGAGGAAGGATGGGGGATTGGGAGATGGGGGAGGATGGAGGATTGGATGGGGGATGGGAGGAAGGATGGGGGATTGGGAGATGGGGGAGGATTAGAATGGAGGAAGGATGCAGGATGGGGGATTGGATGGGAGGGAGGTTGGGAGGAAGAATGGGGGATGGGAGGGAGGATTGGATGGGAGAAAGGATGGGGAGGGAGGATGAGGGATTGGGGGATGGGGGAGGGAGGATGGGAGGAAGAATGGGGATGGAAGGGAGATTTGGATGGGGGATGGGAGGAAGGATGTAGGATGGGGGATTGGGAGATATGGAGGATTGGATGGGGGATGGGAGGAAGGATGGGGGATTGGGAGATATGGAGGATTGGATGGGGGATGGGAGGAAGGATGGGGGATTGGGAGATGGGGGAGGATGGAGGATTAGAATGGAGGAAGGATGCAGGATGGGGGATTGGGAGATGGGGAGGGAGGATTGGATGGGGGGGAAGGGAGGAAGGATGGGGGGATGGGGGAGGAAGGATGGAGGATTGGATGGGAGGATGGGGGATTGGGAGATGGGGGAGGATGGAAGATTAGAATGGAGGAAGGATGGGGGATTGGGAGATGGGGGAGTTAATAGAAATTGAGAATTTTAGGAGGTTGGTTCATATGAGGTCACAGATTGAGAGATGGATAGCTTGATTAGATTTGGGTGGGGTTAAATTCATTTCTAGTAGCAATAAACTCTACGGACCTCCCCTTCTTAAAACCCTTACTAACATAGGACCAAAACGTGGTTAAAATTATGCTTATACCTCTTCCATTTTTAATCGATACACGATTGACTCTTCTCTCAGATTAAGATTAGTCCTTATGTGTCTGTCCCTCCTCTGTGAGCCCAGAAGGCCATGGCTGGGGAATGCTAATGGAAGTCCACATCCTGTAGCTAGTGAACAGTGATGTGAACTGAGCATGACCTCAGTCTCAGGACGACACTCTCAAAGGAGAGATCCATCGATACACACTGAGCAGTGGGGCTGATTAAACCAACATTATCAGACACTCAGACGTGTCTAGGCACACAGCGGAGAGCAAGACACCCTGAACACCTTTTAATGATGGTGTGAGAGAGCGAGAGACTGTGAGATTGTGCTTTTTGTCCCTTAACAGAGAGTACCCAGTGGCAGAATACATGAACACTGTGACTGACGCAAAATTAAGGAAAGCTTTGAATATGTACAGACTCAGTGACCATAGCCTTGCTATTGAGAAAGGCCGCTGTAGGCAGACCTGGATTTCAAGAGAAGACAGGCTATGTGCACACTGCCCACAAAATGAGGTGGAAACTGAGCTGCACTTCCTTGCCTCCTGCCAAATATATGACCATATTAGAGACACATATTTCCCTCAGATTACACAGACCCACAAAGAATTAGAAAACAAATCCAATTTTGATAAGCCCACATATCTATTGGGAGAAATACCACAGTGTACCATCACAGCAGCAAGATATGTAACCTGTTGCCACAAGAAAAGGGCAACCAGTGAAGAAAAAACACCATTGTAAATACAACCTATAGTTATGTTGATTTATTTTCCCTTTTGTACTTGCACATCATTATAGCACTGTACTTAGCCATATGACATTTGAAATGTGTCTATTCCTTTGAAACTTGTGAGCGTAATATTTACTGTTAATTTGTTATTGATTATTTAACTTTTGTTAATGATATATTTTCACTTGCTTTGGCAATGTAAACATGTTTCCCATGCCAATAAAGCCCTCTGAAATGAATTGAATTGATAGTAAGAGAGAGAGGCTGTTCCTAACTGCCTGTCACCTGAGACATCAGAGGAGGATGTTAACTAGTGACTGACTGCTGTAAAGAGAGAGCTATCTCTGACTGACTGCTGTAAAGAGAGAGCTATCGCTGACTGACTGCTGTAAAGAGAGAGCTATCGCTGACTGACTGCTGTAAAGAGAGAGCTATCGCTGACTGACTGCTTTAAAGAGAGAGCTATCGCTGACTGACTGCTGTAAAGAGAGAGCTATCGCTGACTGACTGCTTTAAAGAGAGAGCTATCGCTGACTGACTGCTGTAAAGAGAGAGCTATCGCTGACTGACTGCTGTAAAGAGAGAGCTATCGCTGACTGACTGCTGTAAAGAGAGAGCTATCGCTGACTGACTGCTGTAAAGAGAGAGCTATCGCTGACTGACTGCTTTAAAGAGAGAGCTATCGCTGACTGACTGCTGTAAAGAGAGAGCTATCGCTGACTGACTGCTTTAAAGAGAGAGCTATCGCTGACTGACTGCTGTAAAGAGAGAGCTATCGCTGACTGACTGCTGTAAAGAGAGAGCTATCGCTGACTGACTGCTGTAAAGAGAGAGCTATCGCTGACTGACTGCTTTAAAGAGAGAGCTATCGCTGACTGACTGCTGTAAAGAGAGAGCTATCGCTGACTGACTGCTTTAAAGAGAGAGCTATCGCTGACTGACTGCTGTAAAGAGAGAGCTATCGCTGACTGACTGCTGTAAAGAGAGAGCTATCGCTGACTGACTGCTTTAAAGAGAGAGCTATCGCTGACTGACTGCTGTAAAGAGAGAGCTATCGCTGACTGACTGCTGTAAAGAGAGAGCTATCGCTGACTGACTGCTGTAAAGAGAGAGCTATCGCTGACTGACTGCTGTAAAGAGAGAGCTATCGCTGACTGACTGCTGTAAAGAGAGAGCTATCGCTGACTGACTGCTGTAAAGAGAGAGCTATCGCTGACTGACTGCTGTAAAGAGAGAGCTATCGCTGACTGACTGCTGTAAAGAGATGACTGACCAGGCTCCTGTCTCTCCTTTCCTTTAGATGGATAGTCTGTTTGGCAGCCTGCCAGAGATGCTGGACTTCCAGAGGGTCTTCCTGCAGACGCTAGAGGAGAGGATCGCCTCTTCACCTGACTTCAGCACCCTGGAAACCCCTGTGCAGTTTAAGGTATGACACACAGAAACACTGTTTGTGACCCTTGTGTTACAACTGCCTCTGCCAATCCACACACACTTAGATGACATGATTAAACCGCATTCTCATAGACGCATTAACCAATGAGCATACACAAATGACATACAAATATGTGAAATCACTCACCCAAACCCCCTTCATTGCTATGATGAACAGTGAGTGTCCTGTCACACTTTGAGATATATCTGTATTTATTATTGCGAGACTGTTACAGGTTCACACATGATTGATTTACCACATCGACATGGCATCATATCGATTTAGCCATTTTGACATGGAGAATTGTATGTTGATAAAAGCACTGTACTCAGGGGTTAGAGATGGCAGGCCTGGGGGATTGTTCATACTGTCCCGTGAGAGGGAGGTGAGAGTGGTCAGGTCACGACTTCACATGCTCACTCCATCTCGCTCTCCTTCACACATTCTTACTCTCCCTCTGTCTCTCTCTTATTCCAGAAGCTTCTCTTCTCTCTGGGTGGATCCTTCCTGTACTACGCTGATCACTTCAAGCTCTACAGTGGCTTCTGTGCCAACCACATCAAGGTCCAGAAAGTCCTGGAGAGAGGTACAGGTCTCCCCTCTACCCACCACCCCCAAAATACTCCCTTGCACTTCCATTGCGTCATCCCCACCAACCCCAGCACTCTATGTAAATGACATGGTTGACATGGCGCCTACGGTCCAGCATCAATAATGAACTCCAGTGAAATGTCTCTGAGTGGAGCTACTCGCTTGGTGAAGTGATGCAATCCCACTTTACTTCAACCTCTCCTCGTATTCACTCAATCATTCCAGACTCCCATATTCTCTTTCATATCAACTCAACTGTAAATGGCTTCCCACTGTAAAACTGTGAAAGTGCCTAGGCTAGCTGGAGTGCCCCCATTGTGCTGCACAGCTAACGAATGCTGGTCTATAATGAGAGAAAGACCATGAAACGCTGACAGGGGGAGTGCTAGTAATTTTGAGTGTCCCTGTTTATATGCTTGAATATAAATGTTGAACTTAATTTATGCCCGCAACGTTGGCCTCTTCCTCTGGTTTGGGCACGCTGCCCAGCGCAGAATAAATGAAACCGAGCAGGTGGGGAAATTGCACCCCGGTGCCTCTTAAATTCTTCCCATTACAAGATTACGCGTTGCATTCCTAGAAGCAGGTACCAAAATTGCGTTTTAATAGCGCAGGAATAATCTTGCAAGCGGCTTTGCATGTTCCCCAACAGTCTCTGATGAAGCAGAATGAACTGAAGTAGGAAACAGCAGCGTAAACATGCATTAGAACACAACTCTCCATCACAGCACAGCATAACCCAGTCCATCACAGCACAGCATAACCCAGTCCATCACAGCACAGCATAACCCAGTCCATCACAGCACAGCATAACCCAGTCCATCACAGCACAGCATAACCCAGTCCATCACAGCACAGCATAACCCAGTCCATCACAGCACAGCATAACCCAGTCCATCACAGCACAGCATAACCCAGTCCATCACAGCACAGCATAACCCAGTCCATCACAGCACAGCATAACCCAGTCCATCACAGCACAGCATAACCCAGTCCATCACAGCACAGCATAACCCAGTCCATCACAGCACAGCACAACCCAGTCCATCACAGCACAGCATAACCCAGTCCATCACAGCACAGCATAACCCAGTCCATCACAGCACAGCATAACCCAGTCCATCACAGCACAGCATAACCCAGTCCATCACAGCACAGCATAACCCAGTCCATCACAGCACAGCATAACCCAGTCCATCACAGCACAGCATAACCCAGTCCATCACAGCACAGCATAACCCAGTCCATCACAGCACAGCATAACCCAGTCCATCACAGCACAGCATAACCCAGTCCATCACAGCACAGCATAACCCAGTCCATCACAGCACAGCATAACCCAGTCCATCACAGCACAGCATAACCCAGTCCATCACAGCACAGTCCAGCTCGTACAACAAAGCCTAGCACAGCGGAGCCCAACACAACTGAACGAGGGCGTTCACAGAGAATCTGTGGGCGTCTGTCAGCGGTTCTAGTAATTACTAATTCTCACTCTGCCGACGTGGTACCGGGCCCCTTCTCGCTACGCATACACTTTTTGTGTTTACTCGTTTACGCGTTAATTGCCTGCCAATTACTGTGTGAAGTGTCAATGCAGCTGCCTGTCTCTGTAGCTCAGAGTGCTATAATTAATACTCTAATGGCCTCTCAATCCTTCTACACATGAGACACACAGCGAGGTGGCAAGAAATGTCTACACCTGACCTCCAGGATGCCTCTCAATGTGTTACAATGCTACACTGTGCTTGGTTTGGACTGAAATAGGTGCCGGTACTCAGTTTTGGTGCCAGTACTGTTTATATTTAGGTGCAGGAGCTCCACAATACCTTTGAGCTAATATTCTATGAGAGGAACAGGAGCTGAAGCAGTAGAACATTTGAGGTGCCGGTCCTCTGCTCTGGTGAGCTCCTGCCCAAGCCTAGACCACACAGCACCCACTGTTAGACATCTCTCCTCACTATGCACACTGTGAATGAAAATCACTGCTGTGGTTGTTTTCAATGGTATTGTTTGCAATGGAGTGGCAGTCTCATGTCCAAACCATGCTTTACAGTAGCTACCTGCAGTGTTGCCTTTTCTGCAGTGGTGAGGAGTAGCCTATACTGCCCCCATGTGGACAAGTATTATCGCACCAAGATACAGTGGTGGGTCTATTTAGCATCACTAGGCACAGTCCTCCAAGCGTGCTACAGAATGAAAGATGTGACTGAACAACTTACATGTACAGGGCTTGGTAAATAAGTCTGTTTGTTGTCTACAGCTAAGACTGATTGGGCCTTTAAGGAGTTCCTGGCTGCGAGGAACCCTATGAAGCAGCACTCCTCAACCCTGGAGTCCTACCTGATCAAGCCAGTCCAGAGAGTGTTGAAATACCCTCTACTGCTCCGAGAGCTGGTTTCTCTCACTGACACAGACAGCGAGGAGCACTACCACCTCACAGGTAACTTGAAGATATACACACACACACACACACACACACACACACACACACACACACACACACACACACACACATTAACCCTTCCTTTCCCTCCTCTGTGCCCACAGAGGCCCTGAAGGCCATGGAGAGGGTGGCCAGCCACATCAATGAGATGCAGAAGATCTATGAGGACTATGGTTCTGTGTTTGACCAGCTGGTGGCAGAGCAGAGTGGCCATGAGAAGGAGGTAACTATACAGTAATGTACCCTGCGCTACCCTCTGCTTCCCTTACAGCAGCTTTCATCACTCTCACTCACATCTTCAATCTAGACACGTAGTTGGACTAACACCAGCACAGCCTGAATTTGCTGCACAACCATTAGGGTCAATTTAATCTATTCATCCTAGTGATGTATATCTCCTACAGAAAACTGGTTGGAAATAGCCAAGTTCCCGTATAGATACTTCCTCTTTAGATACTCAACAATCACCCAACACAGAGAGAACTTGTTTGTTAGACGAGTGGCCCAGGTCCCTGTACAGATACAGTACTTACTATGTCCCGCACATACTGACTGTGGCCCATGGCCTTCTCTCTCCCAGGTCACAGAGCTTACCATGGGAGAATTCCTCATGCATTCCTCTGTCGTCTGGCTCAACCCCCATCCCTCTCTGGGCCGCATGAGAAAGGACCCCGAGATGACCGTGTTTGGTGAGTTAGAAAGACACTGTACCGTTACTGCGGTATTATGGGAAAGAGAGTGCCTGGCCCTTGCCAGAGGCTGTCTCTCAGCCTGGACTCCACTGGCTTAACCCAAACACATATTTTATGACTAGCTATTAGATAAATGTATTGTATATCCACAAAAGGATGATGCTGTTCAGTGTTATACCAGTATAGTTTGGGGTTTTATGGACACATTGTAGTGCCAATGTGCTGTAAACTTTCTGACAGGATGGATTCCTGTGTAAACTCCCAAGTTGTGCTCAAAGTTTTCATTTCGTTTCTCTCATCAGTGTTCAAGAAGGCAGTGATACTTGTCTACAGGGAGAGCAACAAGCTCAAGAAGAAGATGGTGAGTTCGCTCTTTCATTTACTTTCATATGCCTTTGATGCCAGCAGTGCCTAACATCTCTCTCTCGTGTGTGAGCAGACCACCCCTCGCTTGGCGCACTCCCATGGAGACATAGACCCCTTCAAATTCCGCTGGCTCATCCCGCTTTCTGCACTGCAGGTCCGACTAGGCAACACTGCAGGTAAGAGAGCAAGACACACACACACACACACACACCCCACCCCCCCTTCTGGCTCTCATTAACTACCAGAGATCATATTCTCTTGGATATTGAGTCTTTTGAAACTAAATTTAGATGTCTTGATTAAAAGGATCTTCTCCAATCCCTTCCTCCTAGGAACTGAGACTACCTGCATCTGGGAGCTGATTCATACCAGGTCTGAACTGGAGGGAAGGCCAGAGACAGTCTTCCAGCTGTGTAGCAGGTAAGAGAGAGCAGTAGTTCTGACTGGATCTATAGCTCTGGTCCTCGAGGGCCACAGAGTATGCTGGTTTTTCTTTATCCTCTTTATCAGAGACTACCTTCTACAAGGTCAGGGGTTGCATGGGCTCTCTAGCCAATCAGTTGTCCATTGAGTGTCAGGGGGAAATAAACACCAGCAGGACTGTAGTCGCAGAGAAGTGGGACCCTCCTGTTGTAGACTGTGTGAATTAGCCCTGCTCTCTGAGCATGGTACCGGTGTTTCCCTCCAGTGTCCCAGAATGCAAAGTGACCATCATCAAGGTCATCTGCTCCATCCTCCGGGAGAACGTCAGACGGAACATGCTCCCAGCCGAGATGGGGTGTAAGGAGCGCCTCACGCCTTTACGCAGCACTCTGCCTTCTGCCAGGATAGGTGAGTACATCCCTGCTCTGTTCCAAAAAATCCTTTCAAATAATTATCTTTAGACAACATGACCTTGACTTAAACCTTATAAGCACTCATTAACTTACTGTACATACAGTAGTGTTGGTGGCCAGATATTAGTGACTGTATTGCTCAGGTGGCAGCTGTCTCTCGCTCTCCCCCAGCAGGTTCATCCAGAGCCTCCTGGCTGTGTGAGCGGCCCCTGCTGGATCTCCCCACCCCAGCCAGCACACTCAAACCTGGCCAGCCTGACTCAGACGAGGGCACCCTGAGCAGCAGCACCCACAGCTCCTCTGAGGCTCCCCCAGCTGACGGTCCCACACAGCACAAGACACTGTCTACCCAAAAGGCCTGGTCTCGGGGCGGCCAGCAGCCCTCTGGCTTCAGCTCTGTGAAGGAGTCATACATCCTGAGTGATGAGGACGATGAGTTCAGTGAGGCTGGAGGGAGCTTCCCCTCCTGTGCCATTGAGGCCCAGTTTCTCAGTTTGAGGTTGTCAGAGGAGGCAGCTTCCTCCCGGGCGCCGGCCCCCCGCGTGCAGCCAGAGGGAGCAGAGGTGAACACCCCGGAGAGCCAGCCCAAGCTTGTTCGGGGCCACTTCTGCCCAGTGAAGAGGAAAGGTAGCAGCCAGCGGGCGCTACTGAGCCTGAGGGAACATAGCCGTTCTCTGGACAGCCAGACGGACCTGGCAGCCATGGACCTCAGCGCTCTGCTGGAGAGAGAGTTCAGCGTACAGAGCCTCACCTCCGTGGTCAACGAGGACTGTTTCTACGACCCTACAGACACTGGCAGTGCCCCTAACTCCTCATAGGGTCAGGAATAGACACAAGGAGAGGGGCCAAAGCTCTGCCCAGTGCCCGCTCCCTGCCTTAGGGCATGGGAAACCCCGGTTCAGTTCTGTCGTAGTCCCAGGGTATCTGTTGTGCCTGAGCTCTGAAGTTCAACTGTGTTCCTTTGAGAGCGTACAATAGGCATATCCCACTTGCTTAGCTATGCACAGGTGTAAAAGGAAAGATGAGCTACCTTTGGCTCGGCGACATGGTTGTCCCCCTTGAGAGAGACGAGGCGACTTGGTCCCTGATAATTACTGCAATGAATCTGCTGGGCACTAATGTACAACTACGCTCCGCCTCCATCCAGCCCTGCTCTTCTGTATATGCCTCTGCCCAGCTCCTTCTCAATAATATAAATTGGCTTCCTCTACTTGTCTCCTTTACATTAGGTGAGAGTAATATAATGGATAGACAGAGTACGGAGATGAGGATTCCACTTTAGACTATTGAGACTCACCCTAAGAGCTTCGCTTATACTTCCTACATCAAGAAGTCTGAGTTTATCTAAATCGACAGAGGACAGAAATTGATTTTGTGACTTGATGTACATTGTTTGCCTATAATTGCATTTTTTTTATTTAACCTTTATTTAACTAGGCAAGTCAGTTAAGAACAAAATCTTATTTTCAATGACGGCCTAGGAACAGTGGGTTAACTGCCTTGTTCAGGGGCAGAACGACAGATTTTTACCTTGTCAGCTCGGAGATTTGATCTTGTAACCTTCCGGTTACTAGTCCAGCGCTCTAACCACTGGGCTACCTGCCTCCTCTGTATTTGTACACCATGGGATTTTTGTTTTTAAAGCAATGTTTATTTATTGATAGTTGTAACTTGTTATTGCTTTGCAAAATACATATGGGGTTGGCTTGAATTGAAGAATCTGAATGTTTCACCTAATTAATGGTTTCCAGTGTATTGAATAAGAGTATGGTTGTCATCCTCCCCCAGAAGTGTCGCTTACAATGTACACAGGCATTGTCAAAGTAAAAGGATTTAATTCAAATGTTGTCAACTTGCCCTGTTTGCAGCTCCCATACCCGAGTACCTGGACTATAACTTCATTTGAATCTTTGATATTATTACACATACTTGATATTGTACAGGTAGAAATGGCTGTAACTTGCAATAAATACAGTATCTGGGATATTTTGTAAAGGTACTTATTATTTAGCTGTTGAGACATCCTATTACAACTCAACACCACCACATACCCTCAACTGTAAACATGCCTTTAATGCTAGCATACCAATGAATGTGAACCAAAATGAACTGTTTTATAAATAAACATTTTTATCTGTGAGAGCAGGTTGTTTTATCCTGTTGTATGCCTAAGTCTGGCTTTGAGAATCTATATTCTTCTCCTTGACAGGTAAAGCACAGGTAAGATAAGATGAACGGTTTATTTCCAGCTCTATCCCAGTTGATGAAGCTGTCAGAGAAAGAGAATCCTTGTTCTCTGCATTGGACCAAAGTATACTCTCAGTAATATAGGCAATTTAAGTGACAGAAGCAGGACAGAGTAGGAAGAAACATGCAAAGGTAAAATCCTAGCAATATGTTGGTGTAATCTGTAGGAACATACAACCCAACAAATTAATGCAACAGTAACATTGTTCCATCATCACTTACAAAACATTTCAAAACAGATGGCCAGCACTTTATTTAACAAAACACTCAGTCCTCAACTAGGATTTTAGTAGCCTCATCAGGAGCTGCCAACTTTTCAACAGCACTTCGCACTCCACCCCCCCAGTGAGTGAGACAAAGAAGATGGAGGCGGAATGGCCTGAATACCGTCAACGTGTTCTTATTCTCCAAATCGTCCTGAAAATGTTTCCGGACTCATTTCCCAGTGGACAAAGTCATATGGGGAAATCAGGATCAGAAGTAAGAACCAGGACAGTGCGTGATGGGTTGAGCATTACAAACTCATTTCACACACTATTCTTCCTTTACAACTGGACTGGACTGCCTGAGCTTTAGTCTGATCTGTGTTAGCTACACTAGCTTTGAACTGTTCCAGTTTGGGCCAAGTGTCTCCCTCTCCAACCCCAGCCACGGCCAGTGTTCAGCTCTCCCCCGTTTCCACCACAGTCCCTCTCTATTCTATCACCTCCGGGACACCAGAGATTTCCTGTGTCTCACCCAGCACCTCCTGGACACCAGAGATTCCCTGTGTCTCACCCAGCACCTCCTGGACACCAGAGATTTCCTGTGTCTCACCCAGCACCTCCTGGACACCAGAGATTCCCTGTGTCTCACCCAGCACCTCCTGGACACCAGAGATTCCCTGTGTCTCACCCAGCACCTCCTGGACACCAGAGATTCCCTGTGTCTCACCCAGCACCTCCTGGACACCAGCGATTCCCTGTGTCTCACCCAGCACCTCCTGGACACCAGAGATTTCCTGTGTCTCACCCAGCACCTCCTGGACACCAGAGATTTCCTGTGTCTCACCCAGCACCTCCTGGACACCAGAGATTTCCTGTGTCTCACCCAGCACCTCCTGGACACCAGAGATTTCCTGTGTCTCACCCAGCACCTCCTGGACACCAGAGATTTCCTGTGTCTCACCCAGCACCTCCTGGACACCAGAGATTCCCTGTGTCTCACTCATCACCTCCGCCAGCTCCAGCCTCTCTGTCTCTGGGAACAGCATTCTGGGAAGAGAATGGGAAAAAGCTCAGGGGGCTTCCTGTCCATAATGACCACTCATAGGTACAGTACAGGGCCAGATGGAATCTGCTGAGGCAATATGTCCACAAGCCTCCAGCTATCGTTTAGAAATAGAAAACAATTTAAAATCAAACATGCTGCCACAAAGAGCATAAATGAATCATGTTGTGATTAAATATGCAGTGTTAAAAAGAAGATTCCATCAGACCATACTAACACTGTAGATGAAAGTAACTTAGAAAATTCAGTTGTCATGTCCTCTCAGATCATTGGCCGTGGAACGGAGACGAGGCGAATAAACAATTGAAGACTTTCGACTAGAGATGTTGCCCCAGATGCCCTCAGCAACACCATGGGTTTTCACAGTAAGCATAATACAGAACCCAACTTCAAGAGCATCAGATCACATCGCAGCACCCACATACCCAGTACAGATGCTTCAGCGCCAGGTAGCTGCTCTTCAAGCTGTCTCTTTACCCGCTGCAGTTACATAAGTTATCATGCCTCATCTTCCTATGACACCCCAATGACTCATAATTGCTGTTCTCTTCTTTTGTTCTCCGGCCCTACAGCCAGCCTACCTACACTCCTCACAGGCATGGATGGAACGGGGAGTGAGGGGGAGTGAGAGAGAGAGAGTCATGAGCAGTTTTGTATAGAGCTGGTCATGGATGAACTGAGAGTTCACTTAATGCGGCATGTAACAAAGAGAGTGTAGAGCAAGACAGAGAGAGAGAGAGATTAAAGTGTGAACCGTAGCAGGAGGAGGGGTAGAAATATTGCTTACTCGATTCCTTTGTGGCAGTGCTTCCTCCGGAATTGGAATACATTCCTGACTACTTTCTCCACCAGCTTGAAGGGCTGCTTGATTTGGGGCTGAGCCAGAGGGGTGAAGTGCACCACACCCAGGTCCACCTACACACACACGCAGGAAACACAAGCAGCAGGGGGTAAAATATATCTGTACGTAACACTGAAGGGGCAGATGAAGTGGCCACCTGGCCAGGCGCCATTGACATCGGTCCCGAGTATACTACTAGCCAATGTCCAGTCTCTTGACAACAAGGTAGATGAAAGTCGAGCAAGGGTTGCCTTCCAGAGACAGAGATTGAAACAGAGAATGTTACATGGAAACATGGCTCTCTCGGGATATGTTGTCGGAATCGGTTCAGCCACCGGGCTTCTCCATGCATCGCGCCGACAGAGATAAACACCTCTCTGGGAAGAGGAAGGGTGGGGGTGTATGCTTTATGATTAACGACTCATGGTGTAATCATAACAACATACAGGAACTCAAGTCCTTCTGCTCACCAGATCTAAAATTCCATACAATCAAGTGCCGGCCATTTTACCTACCGAGAGAACTCTCGTCAGTTATAGTTACAGCTGTGTACATCCCCCTCAAGCTAACACCAAGACGGCCATCGAGGAACTTCACTGGACTATATGCAAACTGGAAACCACACATCTTGAGGCTGCATTTATTGTAGCTGGGGATTTTAACAAAGCAAATTTGAGAACAAGTCTACCTAAATTCTTCCAGCATATTGATTGCACTATGCTCATGCGCAATACCCTCGACCACTGCTACTCTAACTTCCGAGATGCATACAAAGCCCTCCCTTCGGCAAATCCGACTACGACGCCATGTTGCTCCTTCTGTCTTATAGGCAAAAACTCAAATAGGATGTACCAGTGACGAGAACCATTCAACACTGGTCCGACCAATCGGAAGCCAAGCTTCAAGATTGTTTTGATCACGCAGACAGGAATATGTCCTGGTCAGCCTCAGAGAACACGACTGCGTAGCCATGCACACCTCCAACTCAATCATCAAGTTTGCAGACGACACAACGGTAGTGGGCTTGATCACCAACAACGACGAGACGGCCTACAGGGAGGAGGTGAGGGCCCTCGGAGTGTGGTGTCAGGAAAATAACCTCTCACTCAACAAAACAAAACAAAGGAGATGATTGTGGACTTCAGGAAACAGCAGAGGGTGCACCCCCCTATCCACATCGACGGGACAGCAGTGGAGAAGGTGGAAAGTTTTAAGTTCCTGGGCGTACACATCACAGACAAACTGAAATGGTCCACCCACACAGACAGTGTGGTGAAGAAGGGTCAACAGCGCCTCTTCAACCTCAGGAGGTTGAAGAAATTTGACTTGTCACCGAAAACACTCACAAACTTTTACAGATGCACAATCGAGAGCATCCTGTCGGGCTGTATCACCGCCTGGTACGGCAGCTGCTCCGCCCACAACCGTAAGGCTCTCCAGAGGGTGGTGCGTTCTGCACAACGCATCACCAGGGGCAAACTACCTGCCCTCCAGGACACCTACACCACCCGATGTCACAGGAAGGCCAAAAAGATCATCAAGGACATCAAACACCCGAGCCACTGCCTGTTCACCCCGCTATCATCCAGAAGGCGAGGTCAGTACAGGTGCATCAAAGCTGGGACCGAGAGACTGAAAAACAGCTTCTATCTCAAGGCCATCAGACTGATAAACAGCAATCACTAACTCAGAGGCTGCTGCCCACATTGAGACCCAATCACTAGTCACTTTAATAATGTTTCATATCTTACATTACTCATATCACATGTATATACTGTATTTTATACCATCTATTGCACCTTGTTTATGCCGCTCGGCCATCGCTCATCCATATACTTACATGTACAAATTCTCATTCACCCCTTTAGATGTGTGTGTATTAGGTAGTTGTTGGGGAATTGTTAGATGACTTGTTAGATATTACTGCCTGTCGGAACTAGAAGCACAAGCACTTCGCTACACTCGCATTAACATCTGCTAACCATGTGTACGTGACCAATAAAATTTGATTTGAAGAGGATCCACTCATGGGAGCAAAGCGAGTGGAAGACGGGAAAGAGGGGGATGAAAAAAACAGGTGACATGCGATGGATGGCAAGCCTGTTCCGGTTGCCACAGTAACACCTGTGCGAGAAAAAAGCCAGCCCTCTTCCTGTCACGCTGCCACTTAGCAGGCGCCGTTCAATACCAGAGAGCCTGATGAGACATGAGGTGACACGTTCAAACACACTTCTCCCCTTTATCTCTATTGTTTCTGAGGGGGAGTCCAGCGGCTCAGCCCAGCGGCTCAGCCCAGCGGCTCAGTCTCAGACCCAGTGGAATGGAGGAACCAGGCAGGGGGAAACAGGAGGCAGGGCTGGCCCAGCACACAGCTCTTCCTCGAGGCTACTGTGGAATCCTGGCTGTGGTTCACCTCTCAAGCCACCTCTCTGCCTCCCGATCCCGCTGTCAGAGCTAAGTTGATATGACAAACAGTTGAAGTAATCGTGCCAGAATCAGCAGAGCCTAGTCCAACTCAGAGCTCTCTCCTCCTCCCAAACTCACCCTCATTCTCTCTCCCTCACTGGCTCTTTCTCTGCTTGTCCAACCTCTCTCTCAGGGTAATAAAGGGATTGTGCTCAAAGACCCACAACACACAAAAAGGACAACTCTTCTTTAGGTGGATCTGTGAATGTGCAGTAGGAGGGAAGGCTGCCTCCCTCATATGAGACTACCAGGGGGTCTAATGCAGTGACCCCCCTCCTCACCTCTCAGATCAGGAGGGGGGTCTAATGCAGTGACCCCCCTCCTCACCTCTCAGATCAGGAGGGGGGTCTAATGCAGTGACCCCCCTCCTCACCTCTCAGATCAGGAGGGGGGTCTAATGCAGTAACCAACCTCACCTCTCAGATCAGGAGGGGGGTCTAATGCAGTGACCCCCCTCCTCAGCTCTCAGATCAGGAGGGGGGTCTAATGCAGTAACCAACCTCACCTCTCAGATCAGGAGGGGGGTCTAATGCAGTAACCAACCTCACCTCTCAGATCAGGAGGGGGGTCTAATGCAGTGACCCCCCTCCTCACCTCTCAGATCAGGAGGGGGGTCTAATGCAGTGACCCCCCTCCTCACCTCTCAGATCAGGAGGGGGGTCTAATGCAGTGACCAACCTCACCTCTCAGATCAGGAGGGGGGTCTAATGCAGTGACCCCCCTCCTCACCTCTCAGATCAGGAGGGGGGTCTAATGCAGTGACCCCCCTCCTCAGCTCTCAGATCAGGAGGGGGGTCTAATGCAGTGACCCCCCTCCTCACCTCTCAGATCAGGAGGGGGGTCTAATGCAGTAACCAACCTCACCTCTCAGATCAGGAGGGGGGTCTAATGCAGTGACCCCCCTCCTCACCTCTCAGATCAGGAGGGGGGTCTAATGCAGTGACCCCCCTCCTCACCTCTCAGATCAGGAGGGGGGTCTAATGCAGTGACCCCCCTCCTCACCTCTCAGATCAGGAGGGGGGGTCTAATGCAGTGACCCCCCTCCTCACCTCTCAGATCAGGAGGGGGGGTCTAATGCAGTGACCCCCCTCCTCACCTCTCAGATCAGGAGGGGGGTCTAATGCAGTGACCCCCCTCCTCACCTCTCAGATCAGGAGGGGGGTCTAATGCAGTGACCCCCCTCCTCACCTCTCAGATCAGGAGGGGGGGTCTAATGCAGTGACCCCCCTCCTCAGCTCTCAGATCAGGAGGGGGGTCTAATGCAGTGACCCCCCTCCTCACCTCTCAGATCAGGAGGGGGGGTCTAATGCAGTGACCCCCCTCCTCACCTCTCAGATCAGGAGGGGGGGTCTAATGCAGTGACCCCCCTCCTCAGCTCTCAGATCAGGAGGGGGGTCTAATGCAGTAACCAACCTCACCTATCAGATCAGGAGGGGGGTCTAATGCAGTGACCCCCCTCCTCACCTCTCAGATCAGGAGGGGGGTCTAATGCAGTGACCCCCCTCCTCACCTCTCAGATCAGGAGGGGGGTCTAATGCAGTGACCCCCCTCCTCACCTCTCAGATCAGGAGGGGGGTCTAATGCAGTGACCCCCCTCCTCACCTCTCAGATCAGGAGGGGGGGTCTAATGCAGTGACCCCCCTCACCTCTCAGATCAGGAGGGGGGTCTAATGCAGTAACCCCCCTCCTCAGCTCTCAGATCAGGAGGGGGGTCTAATGCAGTAACCAACCTCAGCTCTCAGATCAGGAGGGGGGTCTAATGCAGTAACCAACCTCAGCTCTCAGATCAGGAGGGGGGTCTAATGCAGTAACCAACCTCAGCTCTCAGATCAGGAGGGGGGTCTAATGCAGTAACCAACCTCAGCTCTCAGATCAGGAGGGGGGTCTAATGCAGTAACCAACCTCAGCTCTCAGATCAGGAGGGGGGTCTAATGCAGTAACCAACCTCAGCTCTCAGATCAGGAGGGGGGTCTAATGCAGTAACCCCCCCACCTATCAGATCAGGAGCCAGACCTACAGCTCAGTCTGAGAAGTGAAGTGGAGCTATGGACCAATGATACAGCAGCACCAGTGAGACACTGGGCAACAGAGCGGAGCATTGTAGCCTGCCTAGCTGCCTGCCTTCACCTGGTAATAACCCCGTTTCTCTGGTGTGAACGCCACTCAAGGCAACCACTGACTGACTGGCTGGCTGACTGACTGACCTGACTGGCTATGGGGAGCAGCGGTAGCTTACTTTGTCCACAGGGAGAAGAGAGGAGGTGCGGGGAGAAGAGAGGAGGTGCGGGGAGAGGAGAGGAGGTGCAGGGAGAAGAGAGGAGGTGCAGGGAGAAGAGAGGAGGTGCAGGGAGAAGAGAGGAGGTGCAGGGAGAAGAGAGGAGAAGAGAGGAGGTGCAGGGAGAAGAGAGGAGGTGCAGGGAGAAGAGAGGAGAAGAGAGGAGGTGCAGGGAGAGGAGAGGAGGTGCAGGGAGAAGAGAGGAGAAGAGAGGAGGTGCAGGGAGAAGAGAGGAGGTGCAGGGAGAAGAGAGGAGAAGAGAGGAGGTGCAGGGAGAGGAGAGGAGATGCAGGGAGAAGAGAGGAGAAGAGAGGAGGTGCAGGGAGAAGAGAGGAGGTGCAGGGAGAGGAGAGGAGGTGCAGGGAGAAGAGAGGAGAAGAGAGGAGGTGCAGGGAGAGGAGAGGAGGTGCAGGGAGAAGAGAGGAGAAGAGAGGAGGTGCAGCATCAGTCTGGGGAGGTGGACACCACAACGCTGACAGAAGGAGACGACAGTCTGAACATACGGACACACACAGACATTTCCAGATATGTGAAAGAGGATACAGAAGGTACAATACGAGAGAATATACAGAGCGGACGAATAGGATACAAACACAGGCAAAAACACACACACACAGTTATGTGGGTGCGAGGGTGTTTAATTTACAGCAGAGCTCTTCTGTTGAGACAACCTGCCCTAAAGAACTACCTCCAGCAGCATATTTGTGTCTGTGGGGGTAGTGACTCACCAGACTATAACCTCCTTTGTTATTCTGGGCTAGGGAAGGGGAAGGGCAGGCTAATTGGGGGAGGATAACTAAAGTGATCCAAGGATGTGATGGAGCCTTTCTAATGAGCTGTTTAGATTCTCTCCCTCCCGTGCCATGCTGCAGCGTCTGGCTGGGCTTGTAAACCAGGACCGCTATCTACTATCTCATCTATAGCTCTGTATGTTCCTGCCTGCCTTACCGGCTGCCTGCCTTACCGGCTGCCTGCCTGCCTGACCGCCTGCCTGCCTGACCGCCTGCCTGCCTGACCGCCTGCCTGCCTGCCTGCCTGCCTGACCGCCTGCCTGCCTGCCTGACCGCCTGCCTGCCTGCCTGCCTGACCGCCTGCCTGCCTGCCTGCCTGCCTGCCTGACCGCCTGCCTGCCTGCCTGCCTGACCGCCTGCCTGCCTGCCTGACCGCCTGCCTGCCTGCCTGCCTGCCTGCCTGCCTGCCTGCCTGCCTGCCTGACCGCCTGCCTGCCTGACCGCCTGCCTGCCTGACCGCCTGCCTGCCTGACCGCCGTGGCATGGGACCCCACTGCTAGACTGGAGCCTAGTTGTCAGAGTAGCCAGCTATACTGTAGTCTATAGGAGTACAGCTAACTCCTGGGCTGCTCACATCACTATCAGTTGGAGGAAGACGAGAGGGCTTTGGACAGCAGTTACAGTAGACTTTCAGGGCAGGGAGAAGCAGCGCTGCATTGCTTTGTGATATACTGGGCTAAAAAGAGTAACTGTGACAGGGGCTATCATCAGAGATGGACTTATCTGCATCAATTGGGCGGAACAAGGCTGACATGAGGAAAATCTATTCTTCCACCTGTCACCTCAACATGCTAGGATGATTTGGGTGAGAGGCAGTCTCATACCTTGGTACTGCAGTGTGCCTTTATCAAAGCACAAACCCAGACTGATGCAGCATCAACACACCATCTGGTCTGGCCAGGTATCACTAAATAATGCCTTTCATTTCCCTCCTGGAGTAATTAGGCCATTTTATATTCCGCACTTCATCAGTGGGATGATTGGAATGTAAATAGAACTTTAACAAACATGTATTTTAACAGGGAAGCAAATCATAATCCCTAATGATTCATAGATGAATTGCACTACTCTAAATTGGCTTGTTATATAAGGATCTACATAAAAATGATCCTGCCCTCTCCATGGCTAATTTAGTCTGACTCTTTTAAACAAAGACTTCAAACATTTACAGAGACTTAACCTACTTTTCCTCTTGCACACTAATACTGTATACTGAATAATCAGAACTGAACTTTAACACTTTCTTTTATTCATAGTCGTTTTCCACACGTCTGTCTTTGTCCCCCTCTCAACGACCGTGACCCAACTCATCTCAATAATATGGAGTCACGCGCACATCCATATTAACACTTTTACATTTTCATATTTCATCTCTATGACCTTCTGGGAGCTCTGCAGGAAGGAACTCTATTACACTGGCTTTGCCCTGTAGCTCTCCAAGTCCCCTTGTCCATTTCTACCTTCCACTCCTTTTTCCCGAGCCCTCTCTCTACCCAATGTTGTGTGAGCAGTAATTTGTCATCTCCCTCTGAGCGTAACCAAGATGAGATGGCAGGCCCTCAGGATGGCTAGCCGATACCACCGGAGCAACCCACATTTCCCCTAACTGCTGAGGTTCTGAGGGGGGGGAGCAGGGAACAATGGAATACACAGCTGTGGAATACAGAAAGTAAAATACAATAAAAAGGAAGATTCCTCCGAGGGGAAAGAGATGCATTAATCATAACAAAACCTTCAGAAGACATCCTCCATTACACAGAAGACATCCTCCATTACATCAGAAGACATCCTCCATTACACAGAAGACATCCTCCATTACATCAGAAGACATCCTCCATTACACAGAAGACATCCTCCATTACATCAGAAGACATCCTCCATTACACAGAAGACATCCTCCATTACACAGAAGACATCCTCCATTACACAGAAGACATCCTCCATTACATCAGAAGACATCCTCCATTACACAGAAGACATCCTCCATTACATCAGAAGACATCCTCCATTACACAGAAGACATCCTCCATTACATCAGAAGACATCCTCCATTACACAGAAGACATCCTCCATTACACAGAAGACATCCTCCATTACATCAGAAGACATCCTCCATTACATCAGAAGACTACCACCTCCATTACATCAGAAGACTACCACCTCCATTACATCAGAAGACTACCACCTCCATTACATCAGAAGACTACCACCTCCATTACATCAGAAGACTACCACCTCCATTACATCAGAAGACTACCACCTCCATTACATCAGAAGACTACCACCTCCATTACATCAGAAGACTACCACCTCCATTACATCAGAAGACTACCACCTCCATTACATCAGAAGACATCCTCCATTTTCATTTTACCTTAATTTAACTAAGACAGTCAGTTAAGAACAAATTCTTATTTTCAATGACGGCCTAGGAACAGTGGGTTAACTGTCTTGTTCAGGGGCAGAACAACAGCTTTTTACCTTGTCAGCTCGGGGATTTGATCTTGCAACCTTTCGGTTACTAGTCCAATGCTCTAACCGCTAGGCTACCTGCCGCCCATTACATCAGAAGACAACCTCCATTACATCAGAAGCACAGGTGGACAGGACAGACACTCAGGAGGAATAGGCACTAGGCAAGCTAAAGCTATGGGCAACTCTTGCTGGAGGGGGCCCTGCCTTAGTGCCTTGCTGCGCTGTGCTGCCTGACAGTGTTTCCCACACTCTCAGAACAGCCCTGGGCACACAGCACAGGCAAACCAAGAACACATCCTGATCCACACCCATCTTCTTCTCAGGTCCTCTGAATTGCTTTCCAAAGAAAACTCTCCAACTCTACAGTCAAGAATGCCACTAGGTGAAATCAAGAATTCCACTAGGTCAGAAGAGAGATTAGGACTGTGGAAAAGATGTGCCTACTAAACAAACAAGACAGGATCTACGCTGTTTTTACATGACATTTAAAAAACCACTGAAATGTCTGACCACTTGGTAGTAAATGTTAATAGAGAAAACACGCAGGCCCTAAATCAAACCAACCCTGGGTAATTTCACATCGTGTCACAACTGTTTTCCCCCTGATGGTTTACAAATGTTCTGCATGTTGAAAATGGGCATGCCCATACATGGAACAAGATTGTGTTGACAGCTACAGATGACACCGTAATGTTAAACAACAAGGCTTTTACAAAATGATGAGCACAAAACCAATTAAACCATGAAATAAAGATGACATAAATTGAACAATAGAATCCCTCATCCTAAGAAAGGACAATCTTTGTGTCCAGTCATGCCTTGGAGCTATAACATGGAGGACGGGGCTACAGTGATAAACAAGGAGCCATGCTTATAATAGCCTGCCATGTCTTCACACATCACACATCTGCACTCCCTGGGTACATGTTAACTGTGGTTTCCTCACCCCCCTCTCTCCCATCCCTGTTATTTATTTATTTCCCAACAGAACATCACTAGCATCAAGGATCTTGTCGGTAAAAACACACTACAGTTCTTAAATAGTGTGGCTATTTGTCCTTCTGCAGCAGCAGCCCACGAGGGCCTGGAGTATGAAGTCTGAAAGGTCAGCAGCCAACCAACTCAGGTAATACTTTGATTGTGTGAGTCTGTTATTGTGTTGGTGATGTCTTATCTGTGGAAATAGTCTCTGAGGGGATATCTTGGGGGATTCAACGGAGGTAGATCATTGGACCAAATTAAACAAACAGGTCAATCACCAACCCAATCAATCACTTAGCAGATATACCTGCCACCTCCATTTTGGTCATTACTGGTGTAGAGAGAGGGGGGAGATCATTCTCCTGAAACTGGCTGTTTATGATGATCTTGCCCATGCAGCAAAATTATGGAAAAACACGTCTGCGTTATCAAGGCTATCATGTCTATTAGCCCAGTCTGTTTTTCACATCTCTTTGTCATTCATGAATCAAGGCCGTCCTACCTGCCCTCCCCTTCCCCTACTAGACGTCCTCTGCAGAGGGGAGTGGAGGAGCGATGAGAGGAGGGTAGCAGCTGTGAGTTTAGTCTCCCACTGAGTGGTTGCTGATGCTGACTGCTCTAGGGAGCGTCCGTTTTGGCATAGTGGACTCGCTACCACATAAATAAAAGAAAAACATTGCCAGAACAGCCACCACAGCTGCTTGGAGTAGGTTTTCTTCATATGGTTATTATTGTAGAAGTGTCATTGTATTATTATTGTAAGCCTATTATTTGGTGCCCAATGTGTATCTAGTAATTCAATCTATATAGTTCAGGATCTACATTAACAGGTGTTCATTAGGCTAGATTATAGATCTCACCTGGGGTTGTAGGTAAAACAATGTTGAATACATTATATTTCCCAGGGTGCAATGGGTTATTCATATTATTTGTATGGTTGAAAGAAACGCAGCAACGTGGTTGTGGAAAGTTATTTGGGGTCTCTCTGGTTAGATAGAGATATGTTGGCCAAAGTTGCCATTTCTTTAGCTTAAACATTTTGGAGACTGGAGGTAAGCCCACTGAAGCAGAACTGTTATTATGATATCTGTGTAATTATGAAAGCAGGTGTATCTGTCATTAGGCTAACATTTAATTGCTAACTAGCTCGGGTTAGCAACGGCTAGGCTAACAGGGAGAATGAATATAGCCAAAAGTGTGCACATTGTTTCAGATAAATATTATCTAGTTATGATAAACAATCCAGTGGCTAGATGCCACCTCTAGCTAGCCAGCTAATAATATGGATCAATATTGGAATGAAGCAGCTCTGTCTTATGATTGATTGCAGTTTGACTGGTAGCGGGCTAAGCTGGAGCATAATACGTTTGCTTGTCTCCATCATCTGCTGCATAAATCAAGCATTGAGTGACAAGTGGATTGAACAACTGAATGAATTCTAACGCAATGCAAAACAAATATAGTAGTACCTAGACGACCCTTCACACACACAGTTACAGAGAGAGTGTCAGTGTAAACCATAGTAAGCTTCGCTATGGTGCATACTATTCTGTAGCAGCTCGTCTCACGAGCCATGTGACGTAGAGAGTCTATTCTACAGCACTGAAAGGGAAGCAGAGCAACCCCCTTTCAGAAGCGCAGACTGAGCATGTGTGGCTCACGACTGGCTAGGATGTCCTTTAATATACGGTTGCTATGGAAATGGATGACATGAAATGGATCCGTACGGCTACAAAATCTCCTCGACCCCTCCGCACCTCGTGTTTTTACACAAATCACTGCCAACAACCTGACGCGTCATAAGGAGATCTGCACCAGCCGAGGTAAGGATCTCTGTTCATCATAAACAATTATAATTAAAAGGATGTTTGCCCTTGTACACTTACTGAAGAATAATCAATACATTTTAAATTAAAAAGCAATGCTGGCAAATGTATGTGAACATCTTAAAAAAATAAAAATAACGAATTGTCTGTCTTATTTCAACGTTTTTTAAATGTTCTAAACAAAAATATATATTATTGTATCAGTGATAAAATGATAAAAAATGTGAAGAAATGTGTTAATATTGAAGTCACTGTGGTGGGGTAACCTTATTGAAGTGTGGTGAGAAGGACACTGCAGCTTTAAGTCCACATACTGAGCATTACAATTATCAGAAAGTCATTCTCCTCTTCAGTAACAGTTCCATGAGGCGCCGGCACAGAGAGGCATGCAAAACAGAAAATACACACGCACTGAAACTAGTGTCTCCTTCTCCAACTACCAGCCAGAGCCATCAATCTCTCTCATCGGTCCAGTTCACACTCTCCTTTGTTCCTGCAAGAAAAGTCTGTGCATGAGTGTGGTGAGAGAGGGGAGAGAGAGACAGAAAGAGAGAGCGAGGGGAGAGAGAGAAAAGAGAGGGAGACAAACGAAGAGACCTGCTCAATTCAATTTCTCATTCCTGTCTCCTCCCCTCTCCAGTCCAGTGGAGCCGGCGCTGAGCAGAGGGGCTGAAGATTGTCTGCTGCCCGCTCTAGCACCAGGATCCTCTACAGCCGTCTGGGGTGAGGGGTGGAGGAGACGAGGTGCCTGGCTGGGGCTGGGTGGATGCTGCCTGGAGGAGGGGGGGCCACGGCAGCAGCAGAGGCAGTGGGAGGAAGATGGCATCTACATGCATGCAGATCTTCGCCTTCATCCTGGCGCTGTTGGGCATCATGGGGGCCATGGTGGCCACACTGCTTCCCAATTGGAAGGTGAGTGCCGACGTGGGCTCCAACATCATCACAGCCATCTCCCAGATGCAGGGGCTGTGGATGGACTGCACCTGGTACAGCACCGGCATGTTCAGCTGCACCTTGAAGTACTCGGTGCTGTCGCTGCCCGCCTACCTGCAGACTGCCCGCACCACCATGGTGCTGTCCTGTGTGATGGCTGCCATGGGCCTGTGCCTAGCATCCCTGGGGCTCAAATGTACCCGCTGGGGGGGCGGCCGGCGCTCCAAGAGGCACGCGGCCATCGCCAGCGGGGGCTGCTTCATCGCCGCTGGCTTCCTGTGCCTGGTGCCCGCTTCCTGGTTCACCAACGAGGTCATCACTAACTTCCTGGACCGCAGTGTGCACGAGAGCAATAAGTTTGAGCCCGGGGGCGCTGTGTACGTGGCCTTCCTGTCGGCAGGCTTCCTCTTCGTGGGGGGGTCCATCTTCTGTGTGTCTTGCTCGGGGAAGAGGCCCGGTCACCAGGACATGATCTTACTGCCCCCCCCCAACAAACTCATACTGCAGCAGCAACAGCAGCTCCTACAGCAACAGCAGCAGGACCAGCACCAGTACTGCTCCCTCTCCCCACTAGACAATAAGACAGGCTACAGCCTGCAGGACTATGTGTAGGCTAAAGCAACAAGCCACTAGCTACTGCCAGGCAGACCAGTTAGGGGAACCAGGGCTTACACTGCGTAAGAGATTGAGGAGGAGACTAGAGCGGAGGGGAAGGACTTTGATGGCGTCTCTCTTTCCCTTTCCCCTCTTTTTCTGTTCTGCAAGCACAAGCAGTGGAGGTATTCCCCGAGCAGCCCCCTTGGAACAGACGGACGGATGGTGAATGTGAAATGCAGCGCAGCCGAGGGAGGAAGGGAAGCGCTGCAGAATGGGAGGGGAGCACCAGCTCAACACATGCAGATACCCCAGCAATCATCAGTAAATCCATTAAGACTTCCCGGGGGAATGGATTATCTGATAACAAGCCTCCCGTTAATTTCCTTTTCCTCGCCAAAGGTTTGAATTAATAAGCAATCATTTAGCTGCTAATAATCGTTTGGTAACCACCCATTCGGCAAGTCGGCAATATTGCTATTATTGTCTCAAAGAGGCAATAACAGTACGTGCAATTCCCTTTTCATAAGCAAGCTACTGTTGTTTTGAACTATCCACTAGATATGCTAGTTGTTGGGACTGATTTAAGAAATTGTCTTATTTTTGGTAGCTAATAGCCTGATTGATATTTGCCTAAGCATGCTGTTTGGAGCCTGTCTGTGTATAATGCAGAGGAATGCCTGTTAGAGACAGACGTATGTAGCCAACGCTATGGATAAAGGCTGTAGTATATTATCCTTCCCATTGAAACTGTTCAAAGAGTGCTGTCAGAAATAATACATAGGGTGCTGGGCTTGGAGACGGAACAGAATGGCATATTAACAAAATCCTGTAACTCACCCTGCAGGTAGAGACAGACAGAGACACAGAGAGAGAGAGAGAGAGACAAACAGAGAGAGAGAGAGACAAACAGCGAGAGAGAGAGAAAAACAGAGAGAGAGAGAGACAAACAGAGAGAGAGAGACAAACAGAGAGAGAGAGACAAACAGCGAGAGAGAGAGAGAGACAAACAGCGAGAGAGAGAGAGAGACAAACAGCGAGAGAGAGAGAGAGACAAACAGCGAGAGAGAGAGACAAACAGCGAGAGAGAGACAAACAGAGAGAGAGACAAACAGAGAGAGAGAGAGACAGAGAGAGAGAGAGACAGAGAGAGACAAACAGAGAGAGAGAGACAAACAGCGAGAGAGAGAGACAAACAGCGAGAGAGAGAGACAAACAGCGAGAGAGAGACAAACAGAGAGAGAGAGAGACAAACAGAGAGAGAGAGAGACAAACAGAGAGAGAGAGAGACAAACAGCGAGAGAGAGACAAACAGCGAAAGAGAGACAAACAGAGAGAGAGACAAACAGAGAGAGAGAGACAAACAGAGAGAGAGACAAACAGAGAGAGAGAGAGACAGAGAGAGAGAGACAGAGAGAGAGAGAGACAAACAGCAAGAGAGAGACAAACAGAGAGAGAGAGACACAAACAGCGAGAGAGAGACAAACAGCGAGAGAGGGAGAGAGACAAACCGTGAGAGGAGAGAGAGAGACAAACAGTGAGAGGAGAGAGAGAGACAAACAGTGAGAGAGAGGAGAGAGAGAGAGAGAGAGAGAGACAAACCGTGTGAGAGAGGAGAGAGAGACAAAACGTGAGAGAGGAGAGAGAGAGAGAGACAAACAGTGAGAGAGAGGAGAGAGAGAAAGAGAGAGAGACAAACAGCGAGAGAAATAGCGAGAGAGAGAGAGAGAGAGAGAAAAACAGTGAGAGAAAGAGAGAGAGAAACAGTGAGAGAGGAGAGAGAGACACAAACAGCGAGACAGGGACAAACAGCGAGAGAGACAAACAGCGAGAGAGAGGGACAAACAGCGAGAGAGACAAACAGCGAGAGAGAGGGACAAACAGCGAGAGAGAGACACAGAAATAGAGACAGAAAGAGAGACACACAGAAATAGAGACACAGAGAGACACAGAGAGAGAGAGACACACAGACATAGACACAGAGAGAGAGAGAGACACACAGAAATAGAGACACACAGAAATAGAGACAGAGACACACAGAAAGAGAGACACAGAGAGAGACACACAGAAATAGAGACACAGAGAGACACAGAGAGAGAGAGAGACACACAGACATAGAGACACAGAGAGAGAGAGAGAGACACACAGAAATAGAGACAGAGACACACAGAAAGAGAGACACAGAGAGAGACACACAGAAATAGAGACACAGAAATAGAGACAGAGACACACAGAAAGAGATACACACAGAGACACACAGAAATAGAGACAGAGACACACAGAAAGAGAGACACACAGAGACACACAGAAATAGAGACAGAGACACACAGAAAGAGAGACACACAGAGACACACAGAAATAGAGACAGAGACACACAGAAAGAGAGACACACAGAGACACACAGAAATAGAGACAGAGACACACAGAAATAGAGACACAGAGACACACAGAGAGACACAGTCCCACCTCCAGCAGAGTGGACTGTATGACAAAACAAAAAGGAGCTGCCTTCTTCAGGCTGGGCTACACACTACTTACTTCATGCAATACGCATACAAAACACTCATACACCCACAGACACACAGTTCACACCCACCCACACATAGATTACACAACCACACAGATACACACAGATACAAAAACCCACACAAACTGTACCCTCTGCCTCACTGGGCTGTATGTGCTTTTCATCCTGCTGTCCGCCTCCTCACTGCCATGGAAACGGGATCCTGCGCCCAAATATCTTTATTGTCTGCGGTGGGGGGTGGGGTGTCAGCCTGCACTTTGAGGTTGGTTAGGGGGGCATCTCTCTCTCTCCCTCCCCCTCCCCATGGCCCCATAAGCCTTGTGAAGAGCCTCCACACATGCACAGCTGCTTCACTAATCCCCTTTATTAGCCCAGTGACAGGAAGCACCAAGCCACTGTTACACCCAGGTCTGTCTGGAAATGCTCTCTTTATGTTGTCCCATATTACAGTGTGTCTGACATGCAGTTAGTGTCACGAGGAAAAAAGGCTGTGCTTTGAAAAGTCATGCTGATTATTAGAATTGTAGATCAGTAGGTAGAAAATGGCGCTTGCAATGCCCGGATAGTGGGTTAGATTCCCGGGATCACCCATACGTAATATGTATTCACGCTTGACTAAGTCGCTTTGGATAAACGCGTCTGCTAAATGCTATATATTATTAACTGCAGCAGTGTGGTAGATTTGCCTCCAAATCTAGAAAACGGTTTGAGGTATTCCACTATGTGACTTGTTTAGTGCGTCAGCAGTGCATATGCTACTGTTCAGCACCTGCAGGGGATTGTGTGGCTGAAGTTAAAGAAACTTCTGTGCCATTCTCATCTTTCCTACAGTACCTGTCAGCTTCGCTCTCCTCTACCTGTTCCACCTGATCTCTCCATCTATAGCTGTCTTTTTCTAAAGTAAAGCAAGGCAGCATTTCTCTCTGACTGACAGGGAAAACTGTTGCATGTTAGAACATGCTGGTCAGCACACACACACACACACACACACACACACACACACACACACACACACACACACAACTCCCGCCACCAACTAATTTGTCAGGGCTGCTACTGCGCTTTAACACAGTCAAGTTCCCATGTGTGTCTGTACACGGCTGAGAGGAAGGGAAGATGTGCTGTCTCCGGCCTGAAATGGCTGCTCTGGTGACAGGCCCTGGCAGTGATGTGTGGCGCAGACCGCGTGGTGTTCGTTCTCTCCCACACTGTTTTTTACAGGGCGAGCAGATGGCTAAGCCCAGCTCGCCACCTGCAGGCAGCTGCTTGCACACTGGAGGCATCACTAGAGGTCCTGGCAGCCTGTTTCATACCCTATGTAGAGAAGAGAGTAGCGGACTGGGCATCAGTTTAATAATACACTGCCCAGGCACCCCTTACGAACGCAATAAAACCATGACAAGAATGTCAATGTGCCCTCGTGAACAAACTGAATACATACCAACACATACACACGTTGGAGAATGTGCCAAATCAACTCCTGTCGAGTTTGATACTGCATGTAGTTCATGCGGTTTACTTTATTACATTTGTTTGTATGTGAATTATACATTGGCATATGGTTTTATGGAGTAATTATTTGTCTTGAGTAAGCTAGACACTTGTGTACAGTAGGATGCAGCTTTCCATGGGTTTTTTTTCAACCGTATTATCCAATATATTCTAAAGCACACAATCATTTCAGACGCATAAACAATTTTGATTTTATCGGGAAAGCCTTGCACACTTGTTTATTTTTTATTTGTTGTAATGTTTAAATCATGCTTCTGCAGAGAACAGTACACATTTGGCTAGGACATTTGTGGACTTAGATTTTTTTCTGCCAAGGTAACTTTCTTTCCTACTTAGTTCAAATGTCTTTTCATTCTCATACACTGCATCTTCTTCATAAGAAGACTACTTGACTGCACCTTTGCTTGTGTTACCTTGTTGGACAGCTCAGTTTGTTTCAAGCGGCTGAGCATCGCAAGTCCTCTGGACCGGTTCAAATGTACATAATACAACTGGCAGTCTGAAAAAGAGCAAAGCCATTTCTGTCTGATGTGATTTGAGCAGGCCAATGTGAGCTGGAGGTTTGTTCCGTTGTGTAGATGTGCAGCCTGTTCCTCAGCCAGCCAGCGCACCATTTCATTAGCTTCAAATGGCCTAGATGTCTAAACAGCTGCAGCTCTCCTGCAGAACCAAGACAGGAATTATCATTTTGATAATTGCAGCTTATTTTCGTGGATGCTTCAGCACTTCTTAATTTGCCAGAGGATTTTCAACAGTTCAAGTGTTCTGGTTACTGTTGTCTAAATGTGCTTGTGCAAGTAGTTATATTTTTTACTAATAAAAAAACTATTTTGTGGAAGCAGAGCAATATGCCTATATTAAATGACTGTGTGTGTACGTGTGTGAGCAGTTCGGGATGGCTCTCAGCTTCCTGCCAAAAACACAGATTTCTGGAAGGTACTGGATGTACCGTGCGTAGGCAAGCAGGCAGGCTGTCTCTTCATACTGTTCTTATAGCCTCTATATACACACAGCAGCTCTGTGAAAAACAGCTCAAAGAAGAGACGGAGGTTTCACTCCCTTCATGAACACGTATCCATAAAACATTACATACCGTCTGCAAATTGGATGAAAAAAGCTGAAACACTCTCCATAAAGCACGTTCAGAATCCAGCTCTCTCTCATTGAGATGTAAACACAATACTTCACAGAGGTATGGAGAGAGCATCAGCAAGTGGCATGAAATAACTAACCCTGTGAGAGTTGTGGCAAATGGGGATTATTTTGTCTGGTGTATGTCTGAGCGTGAACAGAATGATAATGAATGACAGCATGTGTAGGTTAGCTGCTGCAACATTTGTACAATTAGACTGGAATACAAAGCAACAGCTGATAAAGCCAGTCAGTCAGCATGGGTAACATGGAGGAGTGCAATCTGCATCCCCCATCCCTTCCTCTGGTTCCACCGAGCATCCCATCAGCCAAGTGGGCATCAAAACAGCCTCGCCAGCTTCAAAATCTGACTCATATGAAGAGTATTGCCAAGTCAGACTGGAGAGAAATATCCAATACTAAGACCCCACAAATACTGGTCTTACTTCCAGCTGGGGAATAAATCCCTGCTTTTCATACATGAAGTAAAAGCCTTAAAGCCTCCATGCGGTCTTCATAATCGTATTTTTAAATCACTGTATGGCTCCATTTTTTTGTTTATATATACTGCTCAAAAAAATAAAGGGAACACTTAAACAACACATCCTAGATCTGAATGAAAGAAATAATCTTATTAAATACTTCTTTCTTTACATAGTTGAATGTGCTGACAACAAAATCACACAAAAATAATCAATGGAAATCCAATTTATCAACCCATGGAGGTCTGGATTTGGAGTCACACTCAAAATTAAAGTGGAAAACCACACTACAGGCTGATCCAACTTTGATGTAATGTCCTTAAAACAAGTCAAAATGAGGCTCAGTAGTGTGTGTGGCCTCCACGTGCCTGTATGACCTCCCTACAACGCCTGGGCATGCTCCTGATGAGGTGGCGGATGGTCTCCTGAGGGATCTCCTCCCAGACCTGGACTAAAGCATCCGCCAACTCCTGGACAGTCTGTGGTGCAACGTGGCGTTGGTGGATGGAGCGAGACATGATGTCCCAGATGTGCTCAATTGGATTCAGGTCTGGGGAACGGGCGGGCCAGTCCATAGCATCATTGCCTTCCTCTTGCAGGAACTGCTGACACACTCCACACACACTCTTGCATTAGGAGGAACCCAGGGCCAACCGCACCAGCATATGGTCTCACAAGGGGTCTGAGGATCTCATCTCGGTACCTAATGGCAGTCAGGCTACCTGTGGCGAGCACATGGAGGGCTGTGCGGCCCCCCAAAGAAATGCCACCCCACACCATGACTGACCCACCACCAAACCGGTCATGCTGGAGGATGTTGCAGGCAGCAGAACGTTCTCCACGGCGTCTCCAGACTCTGTCATGTCTGTCACGTGCTCAGTGTGAACCTGCTTTCATCTGTGAAGAGCACAGGGCGCCAGTGGCGAATTTGCCAATCTTGGTGTTCTCTGGCAAATGCCAAACGTCCTGCACTGTGTTGGGCTGTAAGCACAACCCCCACCTGTGGACGTCGGACCCTCATACCACACTCATGGAGTCTGTTTCTGACCGTTTGAGCAGACACATGCACATTTGTGGCCTGCTGGAGGTCATTTTGCAGGGCTCTGGCAGTGCTCCTCCTGCTCCTCCATGCACAAAGGCGGAGGTAGCGGTCCTGCTGCTGGGTTGTTGCCCTCCTACGGCCTCCTCCACGTCTCCTGATGTACTGGCCTGTCTCCTGGTAGCGCCTCCATGCTCTGGACACTACGCTGACAGACACAGCAAACCTTCTTGCCACAGCTCGCATTGATGTGCCATCCTGGAAGAGCTGTACTACCTGAGCTACTTGTGTGGGTTGTAGACTCCGTCTCATGCTACCACTAGAGTGAAAGCACCGCCAGCATTCAAAAGTGACCAAAACATCAGCCAGGAAGCATAGGAACTGAGAAGTGGTCTGTGGACCCCACCTGCAGAACTACTCCTTTATTGGGGGTGTCTTGCTAATTGCCTATAATTTCCACCTGTTGTCTATTCCATTTGCACAACAGCATGTGAAATGTATTGTCAATCAGTGTTGCTTCCTAAGTGGACAGTTTGATTTCACAGAAGTGTGATTGACTTGGAGTTACATTGTGTTGTTTAAGTGTTCCCTTTATTCTTTTACTAGGCAAGTCAGTTGAGAACAAATTCTTATTTACAATGACGGCCTACACCGGCCAAACACGGATGACGCTGGGCCAATTGTGCGCCACCCTATGGGACTCCCAATCCTGGCCGGATGTGATACAGCCTGGAATCAAACCAGGGACTGTAGTGACGCCTCTTGCACTGAGATGTAGTGCGTCGGGAGCCCATAAATCACTGTTGTGTTTATTTTATCAAATAACCTTTATTTTAATCAGAGTCATACTGAGACCAAGGTCTCTTTTATAGATGAGCCCCGAATTACATAAATTACATAAAATACACATATAAAAATATAAATACTAAATGCAAGCAGAAACAAAAAAACACGGTCATAAAAAAACAAACATTTATTAGTAATAAGGTCCTCAATCAGCTTTCTGAATCATACTAGAGGCACCAGAACATCACATTTAACAACATTTAGAAAACTGTTCCACAAATAAGGTTCAAGACAACTATACTGAACAAAAATAAACGCAACAACAATTTCCAATATTTTACTGAGTTACAGTTCAATTAAGGAAATCAGTCAATTTAAATAAATAAAATGAGGCCCTAATCTATGGATATCACATGACTGGGCAGGGGCGCAGCCATGGGTGGGCCTGTGAGGGTATAGGCCCACACACTGGAGAGCCAGGCCCAGCCAATCAGAATGAGTTTTCCCTAACAAACAGGATTTATTACAGACAAACACTCAACACTCCCCCACCCCCTCTCAAAGGATCCCGCAGGTGAAGAAGCCAGATGTGGAGGTCCTTGGCTGGCGTGGTTACATGTGGTCTGCGGTTGTGACATACTGCCAAATTCACTAAAACGACGTCGGAGGCAGTTTATGGTAGAGAAATGAACGTTCAATTCTCTGGCAACAGCTCTGGTGGACATTCCTGCAATCAGCACGCTCCCTCAAAACTTGACACATCTGTGGCATTGTGTTGTGTGACAAAAATGCACATTTTAAAGTGTCCCAGCACAACGTGCACCTTTGTAATGATAATGCTGTTTAATCAGCTTTTTGATATGCCACACCTGTCAAGTGGATGGATTATCTTGGCAAAGGAGAAATGCTCACTAACAGGGATGTAAACAAATTTGCGCACAACATTTTTGTGCGTATGGAAATTTCGGGGATTTTCTATTTTTCAGCTCTTGAAACATAGGATCAACACTTTACATGTTGCAAGCATGTTTGGAATGCTCTGGATCAACATGTACGACAGTGTGTTCCAGTTCCTGCCAATATCTAGCAACTTCGCACAGACATTGAAGAGGAGTGGGACAACATTCCACAATCAACAAACTGGTCAACTCTATGTGAAGGAGATGTGTCACGCTGCATGAGGCAAATGGTGGTCACACCAGATACGGACTGGTTTTCTGATCCACGCCCCTACTTTTTTAAAAGGTACCTGTGACCAACAGATGCATATCTGTATACCCAGTCATGTGAAATCCAATCGACAGATTCTTATATGAGCTGTAACTCAGTAAAATCTACTCTAACTCAGTAAATTTTTTGAAAATGTTCCATGTGGTGTTTATATTTTTGTTCTATATAGATAGTAATGAGAATCTCGCATCTCATTACAGCTGATTACAGCCAAGTCGACGGTGGGAAGTTCGGAGATATGTGGCTTTCTTGTAACAAACATGGATTATTCAAGGCGCTCTCTCCTCTTGGTTATGCAACAGAGTGGAGATCAAATAGCAGCTCCCCTCTTGGGTAAACGTTAATAAGATCCGCTCCTCTGTGTATTTATCCTACATTTCCTTCAAAGGGTTTCACCCTGAGATGCCGTCATGACAGATAAGGGATGTGGGCTCAGAGAACTTTGAACCCTGCAGGCACAGGGGTTAATCCAACTGTATATCCCACCTTGAGCGTCAAGACAAGTTGACTTGCACTGCGCACGCTCAGTTACAGCGAGATGCATGATATAGTCTGTAGATGTATGTGGTTGAGGCTCTAAATCAAATCAGCTCCTTATCGATATCATTTTTAAACCGATAACATTTTACAGCCAGAGTTCTTAAATAAAAATGCATGATTCATAGCAGCGTTTGATAATAAGGATATCACTAACAAGCATGTAGCCGTGAAGCAGCTCTGGAGTCATGATGTTGGCAGGTACAAAGATAAATATAAGCTGGGCCAAGAATCTCAATGCCCTACCGCTCATCAAAACCCCATCAGCAATAAC
This sequence comes from Salmo salar, assembly GCF_965601325.2. NCBI lineage: Eukaryota > Metazoa > Chordata > Actinopteri > Salmoniformes > Salmonidae > Salmo > Salmo salar. Next base: position 22,410,116 of record NC_138291.1, on the reverse strand, counting down.
CGTAGTGCTGTAATGCATCGCTGAGAACAATCACCCAAGGCATGCCAATATTTCACCTTAATGTAAGGCATTTTCTTCTGGACAACCATCGTCTTCATGAGAGTCCAAATTGGCGATATAATACGGTCATCGACAGCAGCTGAAAATGACCTTGCATTGTCCAAGACTTTGCCCTCCTGTTCCAGTACACATCTGAGGCTGGGGAGTAATGGCAATGACCTTGCTGCGGCAGTGAAGTGCTGAGAGAAGCAGTATGAGCTCTGCAAGATGACAAAGACACCCTGACAGTTCAAAGAAGCATTTTAATATTATATCACCATAAGCATTAGAAGAATTACAGCACTAAAAAGATTGGCTAAAGGTAAGGTCCACTACATGACAAAGTGATGAATAGAAAAATGTCTATTGAAACAGACCTTTTTTTCACACTTGGTTATTAGGCATTGTTTCCCGGGGTGTTCTGAATTAACCAAACAGAAAATCAGAGTTGGTTATGGCATTTGGAGAATCAGAAAACAATTATATTGTTCTTGCGTCGCAAATATATTTTTTTGATCTACAGTAATTGTATTACTTTAGCTGGAAACAAATTAATCAAACATTTTTTTTGGGCACAGACAATGTTTTTTCCAGCAGCCCAGGCTTTCTATTTTGTGTGTATATGTGAAAAGCACAGCGCTCAGCTGAAGTGCCGACTGAACAGGCTGAAATGAAAAATGTAAAATCACAGTGCCTGACCTTTTTAATGAAAATCTTTAAAACACACAGTAGAGTTAACAGCTTGTGTATTCGTCCTTTCAGTACTATACAGTGCCTTCAGAAAGGATTCATACCCCTTGACTTATTCTACATTTTGATGTTTTACAGCCTCAATTAAAAAGAGATATTTTAATCTACACACAATACCATTTTGTTTGCTATTATATTGAAATACAGATATCTCTCACTTACATAAGTATTCACACTCCTGAGTCAATACATGTTAGAATCACATTTGGCAGTGATTACAGCTGTGAGTCTTTCTGGGTAAGTCTTTAAGAGCTTTGCACACCTGGATTTTACAATATTTGCACATTATTCTTAAAAATATTCTCCAAGCTCTGTCAAGTTGGTTGTTGATCATTGCTAGACAGTCATTTTCAAGCTTTGCGTTAGATTTTCAAGCTGATTTAACTGTAACTAGGCCACTCAGGAACATTCAATGTCGTCTTGGTAAGCAACTCCAGTGTATTGTTGGCATTTCAGGTTATTGTCCTGCTGAAAGATTAATTTGTCTCTCAGTGTCTGTTGGAAAGCAGACTGAACCAGGTTCTCTCTAAGATTTTGCCTGTGCTTAGCTCTATTCCGTTTATTTTTATCCCCCCCCAAAAAACTCCCTAGTCCTTGCCGATAACAAGCATACCCATAACACGATGCAGCCACATGATGCAGCAACCACCATGCTTGAAAATGAAGAGTGGTACTCAGTGATGTGTTGTTTTTTCCCCAAACATAACACTTTGCATTCAGGACATAAAGTACATTTCTTTGTAGTGACTGGATGTAATGATACACCATCCAATGTGTAATAACTTTCCCATGTTCAGAAGGATATTCAATATCTGTTTCTATTTCTTATTTTACCCGTCTATCAATACTGTAGGTGCCCTTCTTTGTGAGGCATTGGAAATCCACCCTGGTCTTTGTGGTTGAATCTGTGTTTGAAATTCACTGCTCGACTGAGGGACCTTACAGATAATTGTATGTGTGGGGTACAGAGATGAGGTAGTCATTCAAACACATTATGGGGTATTGTGTGTTGGCTAGTGACACAAAATCTCAGTTTAATCCATTTTAAATTCAGGCTGTAACACAACAAAATCTGGAAAAGGTCAAGGGGTGTGAATACTTTCTGAAGGCACTATAGCTCCTTTTTCTCAAGGAGCAATTGCCTGCTTGAAGCTGACCGTCTTTTCCTGGAACATGGCCAGGATTCCTCAACTATGTTTCAGAATACCTAAATGTTTCTTGGTGTGGATGATGTTCATGTTAAACTGCCAGCATTGAATCACAGCTAACCCAGCGTTCATTTCGGATAGGAGGGGCAATAGAAAGAAAGAAACATGTCAACTATCAAGATGTTGATAAGCCAACTCTGCCAACCTAGGTATTTTGTTTAAGGGAGGATTCAAAATTGTTCAGAATTTTACCTTGGAACTATGATGTATCGAGTACAAGCCTTCAGGCGTTATCTTTCCTATACTCTGGTAATACCATGGTTGACCCCATTTATAGGATAGGAACAGGCCTAGATGAACTGTGTGCTGTAGTACAATGTAAAAAAAGAAAAGAAAACTAATAGAAGAGTAATAACGCGTAATAACACACTGAGTAATAATAACTTCACTATAACTAGTAATAAAGTAACAGATAAACAGTAGCAGCAGCGTATATGATGAGTCAAAAGAGTTGGTGCAAAAAGGGTCAATGCAGATGGTCCGGGTAGCTGTTTGGTTAACTACTTAACAAGTCTTATGGCTTGGGGGCAGAAGCTGTTCAGGGTCCTGTTGGTTCCAGACTTGGTGCATCGGTACCGCTTGCAGCACGATAGCAGAAAGAACAGTCTATGACTTGGGTGGCTGGAGTCTGACAATTTTTAGGGCCTTCCTCTGACACCGCCTGCTATATACACTAAATGTATGTGGACACTCCTTTAAATTAGTAGATTGGGCCCTTTCAGCCACACCTGTTGCTGACAGGTGTATAAAATAGAGCACACAGCCATGCCCTCTCCATAGACAAACATTGACAGTAGAATGGCCCGTACAGACGAGCTCAGTGACTTTCAACTTGGCACCATCATAGGATGCCACCTTTCTAACAAGTCAGTCTAAAATTTCTGCCCTGCTAGAGCTGCCCCGGTCAACTGTAAGTGCTGTTATTGTGAAGTGGAAACGTCTAGCAGCAACAACGGCTCAGACGCAAAGTGGTAGGCCACACAAGCTCACAGAACGGGACCACCAAGTGCTGAAGTGCGTAGTGCGTAAAAATCGTCTATCCTTGGTTGCAACACTCACAACTGGAAGCAACGTCAGCACAAGAACTGTTTGTCGGGAGCTTCATGAAATGGGTTTCCATGGCCGAGCAGCCGCACACAAGCCTAAGATCACCATGAAGAATGGCAAGCGTAGGCTGGAGTGTTGCAAAGCTCACCGCCATTGCATTCTAGAGCAGTGGAAACGCATTCTCTGGAGTGATGAATCACGCTTCATCATCTGGCAGTCTGACGGACTAACCTGGTTTGACAGATGCCAGGAGAACGCTACCCGCCCAAATGTATAGTTCCAACTGTAAAGTTTGGTGGAGAAGGATTAATGGTCTGAATATGTTTTTCATGGTTCGGGCTAAGCCCCTTAGTTCCAGTGAAGGGAAATCTTAACACTACAGCATACAATGGCATTCTAGATGATTCTGTGCTTCCAACTTTGTGGCAATGCTCCCGTGCTCAAAGCGAGGTCCATACAGAAATGGTTTGTCGAGATCGGTATGGAAGAACTTGACTGGCCTGCACAGAGCCCTGACCTCAACCCCATCGAACACCTTTGGGATGAATTGGAACACCGACTGCAAGTGATGCCTAATCGCCCAACATCAGTGCCCGGACCGCACTATTGCTCGTGGCTGAACAGAAGCAAATCCCTGCAGCAACGTTCCAACATCTAGTGGAAATCCTTCCCAGAAGAGTGGAGGCTGTTATAGCAGCAAAGGGGGGGACCAACTTCATATTAATGCCCATGAGTTTGGAATGAAATGTTCGACGAGCAGGTGTCCACATCATTTTGGTCACGTAGTGTAGGTTCTGGATGGCAGGGAGCGTGGCCCCAGTTATGTACTGGGCCGTATGCACTACCCTCTTGCGGTCAGATGCCAAGCAGTTGCCATACCAACCGGTGATGCAGCCAGTCAAGGTGCTTCTATAGAGCTGTAGTATATGCTCTATGAGAAAGACCCGTACAGCCTCACTGGATAGATTTATTGGTTATTGTTGTTGAGAGGAGAGTGTTTGACTGTCAGAGAGAGCAAGGCTCTACCAAAGATGGTCAACTCTAACTTAGTAAGTAGCCTATTACTTTCATCTGTGGTGCTGCTTTCCTATGCTAGTCTACAAGTGCTGCGCTATATATTGGCTGCTTAATTAAATCTCACACACAACCGTTCAAAAGTTTGGGGTCACTTGGAAATGTCCTTGTTTTGAAAGGAAAGCACATTTTTTGTCCATTAAAATAACATCAAATTGATCAGAAATACAGTGTAGACATTGTTAATGTTGTAAATGACTATTGTAGCTGGAAACAACTGATTTGTCATGGAGAATCTACATAGGCGTACAGAGGCCCATTATCAGCAACCATCACTCCTGTGGTCCAATGGCACATGGTGTTAGCTAATACAAGTTTATCATTTTAAAAGGCTAATTGATCATTAGAAAACCCTTTTGCAAATTATGTTAGCACAGCTGAAAACTTGTGCTAATTAAAGAAGCAATACAACTGGCCTTCTTTAGACTAGTTGAGTATCTGGAGCATCAGCATTTGTGGGTTTGATTACAGGCTCAAAATGGCCAGAAACAAAGGACTTTCTTCTGAAACTCATCAGTCTATTCTTGTTCTGAGAAATGAAGGCTATTCTATGCGAGAAATTGCCAAGAAACTGAAGATCTCGTACAACGCTGTGTACTACTCCCTTCACAGAACAGCGCAAACTGGCTCTAACCAGAATAGGAGGAGGAGTGGGAGGCCCCGGTGCACAACTGAGCAAAAGGACAAGTACATTAGTGTCTAGTTTGAGTTGTGAGGCGACTCCGGGATGCTGACCTTCTAGGCAGAGTTGCAAAGAAAAAGCCATATCTCTGTCCAGTGTCTGTTCTTTTGCCCATCTTAATCTTTACTGGCCAGTCTGAGATATGGCTTTTTTAAAATTTTATTTAATACTTAAGTATCAAAAGTAAGTGTAATTTAAAAAAATATATACTTAAGTATCAAAAGTAAAAGTTTACAATCATTTAAAATTCCTTGTATCAGGCAAACCAGACGGCAAGGGTTTCTTGTTTTTTTAATTTACAGGTAGTCAGGATCACACTCCAATACGCAGACATAATTTACAAATGAAGTATTTGTGTTTAGTAAGTGCGCCTAATCATAGGCAGTAGGGATGAGCAGGGGTGTTCTCTTGATAAGTGCGTGAATTGGAACATTCTCCTGTCCTGCTAAGCATTCAAAATGCAACGAGTACTTAAAGGTGTCAGGGAAAATGTATGGAGTAAAAAGTACATTGTTTTCTTTAGGAATGTAGTGGAGTAAAAGTAAAGTTAGACACCCCAAAAAACTACTTAAGTAGTACTTTAAAGTACTTTACACCACTGCTGTCATCAAGTCAAAGGGTGGATACTTTGAAGAATCTAAAATATATTTTGATTTGCTTAAAAAAAAAAAAAAAAAATGTGGTTACTACATCTGTACAGATTAACCATCTTTTCATTAACAATCTCTCTCTCAAGCCACGTAGAGTACATGGACCCATAAAGATGTAGAGGGCACCCTTTACGGGCTTTGCTATCACAGAATCTATGAATAGCAACGTTTGGTAGAAATGTAATTCTGAAAGTAACGCACGCCTTGTTTCGCAAAGTAACAATTTTTAAAAAGTAACTCAGTAGGCGCTGTGTACAAGGAAAACATCTGTACGGCCCTCCCCCTCAGAGACTGGAGCTAGGGAAGCAGGGTGGGTAGCCGATCGCTGATGCAGCCATTACTCAGGATGGCTGGTGACGGCCCCAGACAACCATCTGCTGGAGGTACGCTTCACTCTCCCTTCAGATCAATCAACGTCATGAATCTGTCTCCGGGCATTCTCCTCTCCTACCTTTCCGACTGCATGTGGAGTACACACTGACTGCAAGCTGCAGCATTCCCACTCTTATCCCCTACTGCTCTCTCCCACTGTCTTCCAATCTCTCCACCTCTCTTCTCAGCTCAATCACTCCCACTAACTCTCTCCACCTCCCATTCTCTCCCTCTCTCTTTCAAGCTCTCCCTGTCTCCCTCCCTCTCAAGCTTTCTTTCAAAGCTCTTTCTGTCTGTGGGTCTACTGTGGAGAAGCAGCCCTCTAGGACGTGATGGAGCAGCCATTGAGCGACTTATAGACCCGTTAATGACAGAGACAGGCAGATTTTAATCACATTCTGCCAGGAAAGAACTGTGCAGGCTAGAGGAGAGGAGGCCGAGGCGAATTAGATGGGCAAGTCTCACTAACATGCTTTCCTCTCTTTGTCTGAATAACCTCCATTTTAGGAAAGGCAGTGAGAAATGCAGGGTTGGCTGACAAACACAGGGTTGGCTGACAAACACAGGGTTGGCTGACAAACACAGGGTTGGCTGACAAACACAGGGTTGGCTGACAAACACAGGGTTGGCTGACAAACACAGGGTTGGCGATAATGTTGACGGGATGTCAAATGGTCACAAAGGTCACAAACCCCTTGACCCCCCGTCACAATATTACATCAGAGAGACACAGCCATTTATGTACTTTATGTCATTTCTACTAAGCCAATAACACCTTTTGTTTTTTCGGGAACATAAAAATGTAATTTGCAATTTACAAGTGACCTGTATTCGCCACAAGCAGCCATTTTGTATTTTCTTCTAGAATATGTATATTAACACGCAAAGCTAATGAAGGGGGAGAATGAGAGGGGTGTGAATGTGATCCGTGACAGGCAGACCTAGGGCCCAATGGACCGGAGGGCAAACAAGGAGTCAGCCAATCACGCTGGACGGAAGCCTTCAAGGACAATCAGACTCAGTTAATGTGACAAGAGGTAGTCAGTGCATTCCTTCCAGGGGTGAGAACATGCATGGCAACAGATTAAACAACAAAGGATAAAGCCTAAGTCACGACACGTCAATATGGCCCAGCAGCTGCAAATGTAAAATGGGTTCAACTTTTTCTTCTAATCACCAGTCAGCTACAATGTGCCTCTCTTTCCCTCAGGTTAAAACGTATTAACCACTAAATCCAGTAATGTTTTGTTTTTTTCATCTAATTGCCATTTTCTCACCATTGGGTTTTATAAGGTTCAATGATGTTCTCTGTTGGTTAGAGAGTACAACTATTAAACGCATTTTCACAAATAAGGTGATAGGAGGTTACACTGCTAATTGTTATATCTGTAACACAGCCCCTGCTTCTGGTTTGATGTACTGGGAAAAATGGGAGATAGCAGTGTGTTACACAGCGTCTCCGTCAAGTTCTTTGTGACACATTTTCTCAGAACTGTTGAACAACATTATTACAGCTATGCAGCAGCAACGCTCTTTCATCTGTATTAACCTGTTCCTTCAGATTTTAACACACACACACACACACACACACACACACACACACACACACACACACACACACACACACACACACACACCCGGGTTACCACAGTCCAGATGTGACTGATGCATGCCAGGAATATATATATATTTTTTAAACAGATAAAAGTGAAACTTCAATTTGAGCAAATCCCTATTCATAAAAACACACCAATTAGCAATCCAAAGCTACAGGCAGAGCAAGATAATACCAACAATTCGAATGTAGAGTGGATGTTGGATTTGTCTAGCTTGGCTATGTGAATGTTCTCCTCGGTCTAAGAAGTCACACTGCTCCCAGCAGGCCTCAGCAGACAGTGTGGACAAACAGAAAGACTCACAGAGAGGCACAGCCTTCAGGAATACAGCTTTCCATCATCCACCCTACTTTATGTGCATTGCTTCTTAGCAATGGTTATGGCCAGTAGTATATGTCTTGGTCGAATAACACCCATGATGTACTCTCATACTGCACAGCCTCAAGCACTAAATATCAAAGTCCTACCTTTGTCCACTTCAAGGTATTGATAAAAACACTCTCTGGGTAAGTGGCTATGAAAAAAGATTTTGCACAAATCCAGCAATAAACTGTGCTCAGGGGACATGAAAATGAGACTTATAGAGAAACACCCTCTACCTTTTGGTAGAACTTAAGGACCTATATTTACACAAAACGTAAGTATGTACAGTATTGTAAGGGCGGTAGGTAGCCTAGCAGTTAGAGCTTTGGGACAGTAACCGAAATGTCGCTAGTTCGAATCCCCGAGCAGACAACTGAAAAATCTGTCAATGTGCCCATGAGCAAAGCACTTTAACCCTAATTGCTTCAGGGCCTAAGTTGATAATGGCTGTGACCCCACAATATGAGGGTGTCTCAGGGAGAGTGGGATATGCAAAAAACACATTTCCAATTCACACATGAATATTAATACACACAGGTACATGTGTGAAATAGGACAAATATAAGCACCCACCTAATTATTATTATTTTGTTTCATTATTATTGATCTATGGTCTATTTCACTGTTCATCCAAACAGGAATTCCTGTATTACCCGTCTTCCATTAGTCAGTGCGTTATGAATTATTATAAACTAAAGCAAAAAAAGAAACGTCCCTTTTTCAGGACCCTGTCTTCCAAAGATAACTCATGAAATCCAAATAACTTCACATATCTTCATTGTAAAGGGTTTAAACACTGTTTCCCATGCTTGTTCAATGAACCATAAACAATTAATGAACATGCACCTGTGGAACGGTCGTTAAGACACCAACAGCTTACAGACGGTAGGCAATTAAGGTCACAGTTATGAAAACTTAGGACACTAAAGAGGCCTTTGTACTGACTCTGAAAAACACCAAAAGAATGATGCCCAGGGTCCCTGCTCATCTGCGTGAACGTGCCTTAGGCATGCTGCAAGATGGCATGAGGACTGCACATGTGGCCAGGGCAATACATTGCAATGTCCGTACTGTGAGACGCCTAAGAGAGCGCTACAGGAAGACAGGACAGACAGCTGATCATCCTCACAGTGGCAGACCACGTGTAACAACACCTGCACAGGATTGGTACATCCGAACATCACACCTGCGGGACAGGTACAGGATGGCAACAACAACTGCCCGAGTTACACCAGGAATGCACAATCCCTCCATCAGTGCTCAGACTGTCCCTGTAAGGCAGGTCCTCACCAGACATCACTGGCAACAACGTCGCCTACGGGCACCATCGCTGGACCAGACAGGACCGGCAAAAAGTGCTCTTCACTGACGAGTCGTGGTTTTGTCTCACCAGGGGTGATGGTCGGATTCAGGAATGAGCGTTACACCGAGGCCTGTACTCTGGAGTGGGATCGATTTGGAGGTGGGGGGGGATGGAAACGAGACCCGTAACATATCTCATGCATATCATAACAGTGAAAATGAACAGTGAGAAGTAAAAACAACAGATAACCTAAAACTACCGTCAAACACTGGTTTATTTTTCAAACACACGGTAAATGGGGGGGGAGGGGCTGAGCTGCACCCAAGGAAAGAACTTCTAAATATCAAAAAAAACCTAAGCTAGTCTTACCTGCTTCATGAACAGCTAGCTAACTAACCAATAAAATACAGTGGGTGGTCCACCCAGTTCTAACTAGGGTACTTAGACAAAGTTTTCCTACGGGTGATGTATGCCCATGGGCGACTTGGCTTGGTATCCCCTTTTCCCACCAACAAACAAACAGCCTTACACCACAGCAATGGTTACTCACATAACGGACAGCGTCTCTACTTCCTAAGGCGGCATGCGATCATCTACAAATACTAACGCTGCACCATCGAGAGCGTGCTAAACGGTTGCATGATGGCCTGGTACTGGAATCGCTCCATCCACAACCGCAAGGCCCTCCAGCGGATGGTGAAGACGGCCCAGTACATCACTGGGACCGTGCTCCCACCCATCCAGAACATCTACTCAAAACAGTGCCTAAAAAAGGCCTGCAGCATCATCAAGGACCCTACACACCCCAGCCACAAGCTGTTCCCTCCTTTACCGTCAGGCAGACGGTATCAGATCATGAGGTCTGATACCAACAGGCTCAGAGAGAGTTTCTATCTACAAGCCATCAGATTGCTGAACACTTGAACTGACCACCTGCTGATTCTATGCAGTCACTTCACCCCTACCTACATGTACAAATTACCTCAACTAACCTGTACCCCCTCACACTGACTTGGTACCCCCTGAATATGGCCTCGTTATTGTATTGTGTTACTTTTTATATTATTTGGTAAATATCTTCTTAACTCTTCTTAACTACCAGACTCTTATAACGATAGCTAAATACTGCACAATTTAAACACTTTCTCTAAAACACGTGGAAATATTGGACTAGAAATTGTGCCACCCTGTATTATACACTCTTAGAAAAAACTATTCCAAAAGGGTTCTACCTGGAACCAAAAGGGTTCTACCTGGAACCAAAAGGGTTCTACCTGGAACCAAAAGGGTTCTACCTGGAACCAAAAAGGGTACTTCAAAGGGTTCTCCTATGGGGACCCTTTTAGGTTCTAGATAGCACCATTTTTTGTCAAGTGTACTTATGCTAAAATGTGTATTCTATTCTACTGAGCCATTTACTTTATGTTCCTATTCTTATCTTTTATTATTTCTTAATGCTGTTGCATTGAGAAGGAACCTGCAAGTAAGAATTTGGTAGGACGATGTATACCATGTGTATCGCGTACATACGACTAATAAAACTTACAACCGTTTGTGCGATCAACGTGCATGAGCACAAATTAACAACTGCAGCATAAACGCTCTACTCACACACTTACACAGACGCCTGCACACACACACACACACACACACACACACACACACACACACACACACACACACACACACACACACACACACACACACACACACACACACACACACACACACACACACACACACACACACACACACACACACACACACACACACACACACACACACAGTGTAAAAGCTGCCTCTATGTGATTAAATAATCATTGGAGCTATGTCTTCTAAGAGAATGAACAATCAGCCCTAGTTTCATTCACTTCACTTACTCCATCCATTCCATACAGATGAAATATTTACTAACAGAGGGCTCCTAGAGGGACTTCTTCAGGGGACCCTAGTCCATCAGACAGCAACCTAAAGCCCATCCCCAAGAACAGAGAAACATTCTCTGTAGTCAGTAGTTTAGGCCTATAATCTTATATAATAAGCATTCTCCTGGAACCCACCAGTGACACAGAGAGAAGACAGTAAAAAGGGGCCCGAGTTCTCAATACTGCTGTGTGATATATATCCACCAGGCATCATAACCCAACAACGTGTCACAATTCTGAAGACCCTTCTGAGACAACATTGATTTAACGCAGCCGTAATGAACCCTTGAACTGTACGTGTCTAGAGTCTAGTGACAGCAGCAGAAATGGGGGCAATGGAAGAGGAGAACAGAGTAAATAGGGGGTCCTACCCCCTGGTGTGGGGTGATGTGCGGCTGATTGTGTGCCCATTTCCAAGTGTGTGTGCTCCACAAACGGAGAACTGTCATCATCAACTTGGATACACAGCCAAGATGCTCTGTGTCGGTCTGTGTGTGTGAGCAGAGTAGAGCAGAGCGTGGGGTCCTACCTCAGGTTTGGGGATGAAGGCCCGTCCTGGGATGGTGACAGCACAGAGGTACTGGGCCATGATGGACAGACGACTCCTCTATCTGCTGGCCGTGCTGGCTGTCAACCTCTGGAGAGGGGGACCCAACATGTTGTGTCAGTATCATTCTTGGCCCTGAGCAGTTATATTAAAAAAGGGTGAATAAAGGGATGAATAATCAGACTGGAAAAAAGTTACTGATTCAGGAACATCGACCGAGTGAGAATAGACAGTATTGAACAAACAGCACACACCTCTGCCACCTCCTTCTGAAAGGTAAGGGTCAGTCTGGTCCGGCCGTAAACAAAGGGTCCAGTTCTGTTGGATATGTTCTCCAGCCACTTGATGATGAGAGGAGTGGACACACTGAAGGGAAGGTTCCCAATGATATGCAGGTCTGGTGGATCTGGAGGGACAGTTTTAGTACTGTTAGGTTCTAAATGATCCGAGTAAAACTCACGGATGATTAGTAAAGCTTAAACCAAGTTTATTCACCCATTGGGTCATACAGCTGCATAAGACAAAGACATGGTTCCACCAGTGGTAGTATATATACCCCAATTTGAGTGACGTGCTCCTTCTCTCTAAACATTACATCGTTATTGCTAGACAGGAAATAAAGTGATGCGGGCCATAAACTGTTCCTTCTCCCTTAATGTGACCTGACCTCGACTCCCTTCCTCACTAAACCACATCTCTCCACCCTTATCAGTGACCTGACCTCGACCCCCTTCCTCACTAAACCACATCTCTCCACCCTTATCAGTGACCTGACCTCGACCCCCTTCCTCACTAAACCACATCTCTCCACCCTTATCAGTGACCTGACCTCGACCCCCTTCCTCACTAAACCACATCTCTCCACCCTTATCAGTGACCTGACCTCGACCCCCTTCCTCACTAAACCACATCTCTCCACCCTTATCAGTGACCTGACCTCGACCCCCTTCCTCACTAAACCACATCTCTCCACCCTTATCAGTGACCTGACCTCGACTCCCTTCCTCACTAAACCACATCTCTCCACCCTTATCAGTGACCTGACCTCGACCCCCTTCCTCACTAAACCACATCTCTCCACCCTTATCAGTGACCTGACCTCGACCCCCTTCCTCACTAAACCACATCTCTCCACCCTTATCAGTGACCTGACCTCGACCCCCTTCCTCACTAAACCACATCTCTCCACCCTTATCAGTGACCTGACCTCGACTCCCTTCCTCACTAAACCACATCTCTCCACCCTTATCAGTGACCTGACCTCGACCCCCTTCCTCACTAAACCACATCTCTCCACCCTTATCAGTGACCTGACCTCGACTCCCTTCCTCACTAAACCACATCTCTCCACCCTTATCAGTGACTGCCCTTCCTTTACACAATCCATTCCCCCTGCAGATAACCACTAACTTCTGGTGTACAAACTAGACTATGGCACTCAATATTCCAATAGGATACCTGATAATGAACAATACTTAAAGTTTAGAACTCATCAGTAGTATCACACTGTTGCAACACAATTTACACAACATAAATCAATGTACTGTGTGTTCCAGATTTAAAGCAATCTAGTAGGCGCTTCCATCAATCAGGTAAGTGGCAGATCTACCTCTTCATCTCACTCACCATCCTCCCATGCCTTGGTTATGACTTTCGGGAATCCTCGGTCCATTCTGTACGTGAGTATGTCACCATGGACAACCCTGAGCTTCCCTGGTGCCGCTTCAGACAAAAGCTGTGGAAACGGAATTTTCATATTACAGGCACTTGAGTATTTACTGTTTCCAATTTGGGCAATTATTTTAAAGACAAACTCTTCCTGCATGGTCTCCTGTAGTGTACGTTTAGTCCGGGTATGAAGCGGTGTCCTTCTCCACCACCAGCAGGTCTGCAGTCCCAGCATTGAGGATGGAGCGGGTCAGCCCTCCAGGTCCTGGACCCACCTCACACACATGGGCGTCCCTCAGACTGCCTGCCTGGCGTACAATCTTATCTACACACACAGTTCAGAAAACACAGTGACCAGGGAGCATTACTTACAAACATTGGAATGGGTTGGGTATATTAAGGTGAACAATGTATCAAGTCGATCTTACATGCCTTTCAACAACAGTGTCTTCCATATGTCTTGCAAGCAAAATAAAGGTTGGCCGAGGCACTGCATTTTACCATACGCCTGGCTCCTATCGCTCCTTGGCTAAGCTTCTTTTGTACTTTTATCTAAAACAGAAACCTTGTTCAAGGGCACCAGAACAGATCTGCAGCACTGCATCACTGATATAATCACATCAGTAGTATCTGTGGCTTGTGGACAAGCCTATGTGGGCACTGCAGTCCGGTACACTGAATGTGTTGTGAACAGGGGGGAGAAAAAAAAACATTGTGTCCTCACAGTGTACCAGGTGTTGGTGCATTGCAGCTAGAGGAGAAGGCTGACTCACCTGTGAGCCTCATGTCCAGCAGAAAGTTCTGGGATAGCTGTTTCTCTGCTCGCAGGTTGTACAGCTTGATTACCTCCCCAATGGTGGGCAGGGGAGGCAGGCGAAACAACGCTATCTCTCTGGGAGCCGCCATCCCTCAAACTGTGCTGCTGTGGGAATATAAAGGGTGGTACTGTAATAGCAATTAAACTCAGAGGGGAAACGTCAGAGTAATTAGTGATAGAACAGAGGTCTGGGGATTATCTGCTAATCTCTCATAATTAACATGCTAATGCATCCAAGTTCTAATCATCATGAATATAGGGTTTACTCAGCAATGTATATATCAAGGGTTTCGTTTTAGAGCTTCAAGACACTATGTGAAAGCACAACTGCTATTGTCAAGGAATGATCAATGGTAGAGAGAAAACACAAGGAACTTTGAGGATTAAAAACATGATCTTGATCGCCACCAAGTGGATAAATGACCAAATTACATCGTATTATATTTTATAGATGTGTCCTGCCAAAGACACTGGAATTATTCTGCGGTGGTTCTGCTCCATATTGTCATTCATTCACACTATAACAGTCATCTGCTGGCTGGCAAAGAAAAATTCAAAGGCAAGTGTCAATTTACTAGTTTAGCTACTTGAGTTTGGATAAGTGAATCAGAGTGCGGGACCTACAGACCTACAACAGACATAATGTGATACATTGTAGCTAACGTTAAGGCTTGACACTGTGACCGTGAAGACATCTTGCTCTTTACTGAATCTGTAGCTAGCCACTCGAAACGTGCAACGTTAACTCTGTAGCTAGCCAACTGAGAAAGCAGCATCGACGTTTTGCTTATTTTTCTCTATAGCTAATTATAAAGGTCGCATACAAAAATCCCTGACCTGAAAAAGTTGCAACAAATTTAGGTTCACAAACTCGACCATGCAAATATGACTTTGAGAACGGTAAAATAAAGATAAGAGTTCGCCGGATAACACGCTTCTCACCAGTCTGGATGTTCCTTCTGAAATTCTGCTGTCGTCAGGAAACTGGCAGGATGACATCCAATGGGATTGGAATAATCGCTTCTGCAACCAATCAATTTGGGATAGGCGGAACTTCAGTTTGACAGTGAAGGGCTGGATTAAACTGTCCCGGGTTGCACCGGCCAATGGACCGTCACGTGAACCGGCGAAGCCGATGAGGGTGGCGCGCCCTACTCAAATCGAAACGTAATCTGCCCCGCTTGATCATGTTGTCAACAAGGCCGAATGATGCATCGTTCACATATACATATTTTTTCCATAAAATATATGTTCGAATTTTCTAAATAGTTTTCATTGGGAAGACAGATAAATCGTTTTCATCAAAAGCAATAACTTTTGCATATGAAAACAGAATCCTACTTATTACTCCACGTGCTTAACCTACGTCACTTTTGTTTTGAGCGGACTTCGCGGTCGGCCAGTACAGGATACCCAGCTCATGCCCCGGGGCAGCCAGGTTCGAATGAAATCATGAATGAAATCATTTTTCACCCGTTGAAAACTACGCTTACAAGCCAGCTTAATCGAGTCCCCTCCTTGAAAATCCACATCTTTTTGATGTAATGATATTATAGCCAGCAGAAGGAAGCATTTTGATGGCAAGCTTACTACATTTGAAAGATACTATGTTTTCCAAAATGTGCATTGCAATAAACATTATTGGTTGATGTATTCCCTAGAGAACAATTAATTGTGGTTCTGTCATGATTTCTCATCCTCAGCATGTTTGATCTGTCTGCTATTTAAAACTGTGGACCACCTTGACTCATCCTTGTGGCCTGACTGAGATGTTAAAAAAAACACACAAAAAACGATTGACAGATGCATGGTGCTCAAAGCTGCAATTTTTGGACATAATGTTTATTGTCTACGTTTATAATGATGCATCACTATTGTATATATGCATTAAACAGACAAGGGGATGATCATTCATGTGATCTAATTTCCATCAAGATGCAGGCGGTTAACGTCAACAATCCTCGTCGAACATTCAAAAAAGGATCACAATAATGTATCCACCGTTCCAAAGAAAGGTTAGGCGGGAGTTAGACAGCCCACCGTGCCGCTTTGTGTACAACAACTCCCATTGTTAGGGCGGATAGATGTATCTTGTCAGCATATCCATAATCTTTGTTTCCATAGATCCCTATTTCATAATTGCGTAATACTATTATCGGATTGACAAATTACTTTCATAAACAGCTCTTTTTCAATGTCCCCACAGAAAGAAGCAACATGTTATGGATGAGTAGCCTGTCAGCTATGGGGAGATGCATAATTTCAACATTTACTTGTGGAGCTATTATAAAGATTCCTAATAACCTCTTGGTAAACAGCATTATAAATTCAGCGTCAGACTTTACAACACATTCGGATAATTACATTATCCTCTCAGCAAGATGGAGTTACTGTAGGGGAGAGATTCGTCATAACAGATTTTGACTAAGGAGGATCGATCGTGCACACGCAGCTGTTGGTTAGAATGAACCCTGTGGCCCTGAGTCCCTCGTCTCCCCGGCAGCACTGTTCACAGTACAGGAAGGGTCAGGGTGCACTATTTTTGTTGAGATGGAAACGCTGCCCTCCAGGGTATGTGGATGAGTGGCAGTTACAGATCCCGCTGTTGCCGACCTTGGTGGAGAGGAGAGAGAGAGGCTCGCTCTGCGATGCTGCTTGCTGCTATGGAAACAAGTCGACCAATCATGTACTTCAAAGAGTGCTTCATATGGACCTTTGTCTTCACTTTCTCTCCAGGAAAGTCACCTTTCTGGCAATTTATTCCGATAAGATGCCATTATTTAATTGAAGAACATTGGACAAATCAGTGCCCACCAGACTGATAGTGCTGCATGTATATTTTAGAGGTACCTCCATATGAAGTGAACACTGAGATTCATATATTCAACTATTGTTACTTAAATGTGCATAAAATTAAATAAGATTTAAAAAATATATATTTACCAATCTTAAACTATAATGGACAGAGAGTACAACACTATAGCTGTCACGACTTCCGCTGAAGTTGGTCCCTCTCCTTGTTCAGGCGGCGTTCAGCGGTCGACGTCACCGGTTTTCTAGTCGCCACCGATCCACATTTCATTTTCCATTTGTTTTGTCTTCATCGTACACACCTGGTTTCCATTCCATAATTATTGTTCCCTATTTAACCCTCTGGTTTCCCCCTTGGTTTTGTGCTTGGTTGTTCATGTCAAGTTGTCTCGTTTATGTGAACTGGATTATTTGTCTCCTTCGTGGAATATTGTTTTTGAGTAACGTTACGGTTATTACTCATCTCTGTGTCCTGCGCCTGACTCCGCATTACCTGCATCACTTAGACTTTTGACAATAGCCTACACAACACTATAGCCTACACAGAGATTGTGCTGCTTAGCCAATGAAACTGGCACTATAGCATTGGAGGGGTTATTAAAGAAATGATCACAGTCTAGTAAAACCCGTGAATACAATACAGTATCATCTGACAGTCCCTGCTGGTCTGCTTTTTCTGCTGATGCCCCTGTCTTTCTGTGGGGTCACTCCCTGTGAATTGTGCTAGGCAGAGACATAAGTGGCCGCTTAGGGCCCATCGGCCCCTCGTCATTTAAAAAAGATATACAGCATATATATATATATATATATATATATATATATATATAATATATATATAGATATATTTTTTTTTTTAGGAACTCAGTCTGGGTCTCAAGTTACTGTTGAGAGGTAGAATAGTAGAATACACAAGGTCCTCTTGTTATGACAGTCACTGACAGTCACTCAATTAACTCATGTCAGCGAAACATTTTTAGATTGCTAGGTCTAGCCAGCTATCTAGACCTTATAGTAATCCTGTCCGAATTACCAACCAGTCATGCAGGGCACGTGCCCAGATGTGCTGGCCTCCAGAGGGCTACCAGATATCATAGGAACATGGCATAAATGATGGCAAAATGTGTAGAATTGCAGAAAATTAGCTTTAAAACTACAAATATATATTTCCACACCTTAGCAAAACTGCTAATGTTCTCTCCGCCCCATGGCAAAATGAATAGAATTGCATAAAATGTGTTTGAAAACTGCAAGATTTTCTCTCCACCCCATGGCAGTATGTGTACAATAGCAGAAAATGTGCTTTGAAACGGCGACATTTTCTTTATGCAGGTTTTACTGTAGAATTGCAGGAAATTAACTTTAAAACTGCCATTTTGTCTCTCTGACGTCAAGAGGGGGGCCACTAAAAGGTTTTGCCCATGAGGACGCCCCAACCAAATCTCGCTTAGTGCCCCCCAAACTTGAGGGCCAGCCATGGTGAAAAAAGGTGCTATCTAGAGCCTAAAAGGGTTCTTCGGCTGTCCCCATAAGAGAAACCTTTGAAGAACCCTTTTTGGTTCCAGGTAGAATGCTATTGGGTTCCATGTGGAACCTACATAGCCTACCCTCTCATTCACATGCTCCTGTCAGTATGGAGCAGCAGACCAGGCTAGCTGCTGACAAAGGTTGTGTTCCTGCCTGACTACATTGCAGCAAATTCTGGATCGTACAAAGCCTAGATAGATATTTAACATATCAGCTAAACCACATCATATGATATAGCAATCCTGTGCCTGACTGTTACACACCTTTCCAATTCTGACACCAATGGAGCAAATTCTGGGGATAGGCCCGACCGGGACTCAAACCTGGGTCCAGAAACTGTCAAGCCAACACCTTAACCATTACGCCAAGAGGTCCGTGCCTCTTGTCAAGGTCACCTAGTGTTGTGTTAAGGTCGCAACAATATTAATTACAGCTCTTTCTTGTCACACGCTCTTATGGAAGCCTTAATAAAGACTTCAGAAGTGGCAGCGGACATACTCAAACATTAATAAACATAACCATAACCACTTGAACTGGTACAACACTTCCAGTCATGAGTGGCCAATAAAGAACTAACCACACCCCCACTAATCCACGCCTCCACCCTGGGAAACATAAATGTACCTTTTTGAGAGTGTGTGAAGATTGCACCTTTATATTCAAAATATTGGGCACAAATATACCATTATGCTAAATTATTCGCACATGTATGCTAAAAAGTATCGAACAGTACCATGTTAGATCATATGTGTACCTCTTAAGGTAAGGTACTTTATGTGTATTTTGATCTTTTTGTATTCCAGGGAACAATACTGTAACTTAACCTTACCCCTTTTTCTGAAAGTGTAGAGAAGATGCTTGCATGTGGTTTGGAAGCAGGCCTAAAATGATCAAAATCCTTCATGGCTTATTGTCTTCATGCACCGCCTGAGGGTCCTCTATTTCCAGTATACTCATATCTAGTTTAACGCAAGTGTCTGCCATGCAGGCCCTCACCTTTGCAGAACAAAGAGGTAAAGTGACAGTTAAAATGTTGTATTATCACCACATAAAACTGGATGTCAGCATTAACGCTAAAGTTCTGCAACTTTTTTTGCCAAAGCATTATGTGCTGCTCTCTACTCCCTCTGAATACATGTTAGTTTGTGGGAGAAACCCTAGGTATCTTCACCTCTTCTTTGATCTGATTTTATACACCAGTAGTACTGTAGTAACATGTTGAAGCATTAAAAAGGTAAAATGGTGGAGAATAAAAACGTAAATAATGCTGTGTAACTGATGAGTATAGATTATACAAAGCAAATTGAATGCATAAACAGCCAATTTCAACTACAGGTACCTTGCGAGCCCAATGGCCAGCAGATGGCAATATTGAGTGTTTCATATTACTGTCCAAAGGGAATCTATGCAGCCGGCGATACACTCGTATCCCCCGTGGACCAGTTCGTATATAAAACATTCTCCATTCAGGCTGCAAAGTCGTCGATTTCCTCCTTAACTTCCTTAATTTCCTCCTTTATTTAACCTTTATTTAACTTTACTTGATTTAATGGTGAGAGGGCAATAAAAAAACGGGGAAAATATGCATACTTGCTTTATGAAACGCCATGTTCCACCACCATGCTACAGTGGCTAATGCTAGTCCCTGATGTTGCATATTGCGTTCAGCCAATCAGACCAGCTGTGAACGCAAATTTACTCCGTGTTTACAGAAATATTAGCTTTGCAGCTGTTATTGTGGGACTGACTATACCAAGTCTATATTTCGGTCCTTATGACTCTGAATTATGGGTCCATCAGAATTCCCAGAGACCATTCATTTGTAGGCCTACATATTTCTTAGGCATTGTTAAATTGTGTTATACAGTGTAAATGTACAACTCACATTAATACATTCCTTTTATTTCCTTCTTTGCTTTCAGGATTACCATAACTATGGGGTAGTCATCATGATCACCCTGATTGGAGCATGCTTGATTTTGGCCAGAATAACTGCCATAGTGACCAACTCCAGGGCTGGTGAGCACGTATATACAGTAGCAGTCAAAAGTTTAGACACACATACTCATTAAAGGATTTCTTTATTTTTACATTGTAAAATAATACTGAAGACATCAACACTATGAAATAACACATATGAAATCATGTAGAAACCCCAAAAAGTTAAACAAATCAAAATATATTTTATATTTGAAATTCTTCAAAGTAACCACCCTTTGCCTTGATGACAGCTTTGCACACTCTTGGTATTCTCTCAACCAGCTTCATGAGGTAGTCACCTGGAATGCATTTCATTTAACAGGTGTGCCTTCTTAAAAGTTCCTTTGTGGAATTTCTTTCCTTTTTAGTGCATTTGAGCCAATCAGTTGTGTTGTGACAAGGTAGGGGGGTATACAGAAGATAGCACTATTTGGTTAAAAGACTAGACAGTACCCCCCGACGCGCAGCTCCAGCCGCAGGACGACGCCGGCAAGAGGGACGGCCCGAGGATGAGGAGCAGCAAAGATCGAAATCACAGATGATGTTGGGATCCAGAATGTCCTCCACCGGTCCCAACACTGCTCTTCTGGGCCTTACCCCTCCTAGTCCACCAGGTACTGGAGGTTGATCCCCACGACGTCGGGAGTCCAGTAGGAATCTGACGGCATAGGCAGGACCTCCCTCGATGTCCAGGGGGGGCGGAGGGGTGTCGTGGGGGACAGCATCAGCCAGGGGGAAAAAAACACTGGCCCGAGAAGGGAGACATGAAAAGAAGGTGAGATACGGTAGTCACTGGGAAGCTGTAACCTATATGTCACCTCGTTGAACCTCCGGAGAAACTTGAACGGCCCCACAAACCAGGGGCTCAGCTTCTTGCAGGGCAGGCAGAGTGGGAGGTTCCTGGTAGAGAGCCAGACACGATCCCCAGGATGGAACATGAGTGTCTCACTGCAGTGGCAGTCTGCCTGCTCCTTCTGACGGTGGACGGCACGCTGGAGTCTCACTGTCCCTGCCGGTCCTGGCAGTGACTCCTAAGGTTCATCCCCTGCTCTTGGTTCAGCCTCTCCACCTGCCTGTTAGACTGAGGCCTATACCCGGAAGTGAGGCTGACCGTGACCACGAGTTTCTCTATACCTGTGATATGAATTGGGGGCCACGGTCAGAGACGAAGTCCTCTGGAAGGCCATAATGCCGGAAGACCTGCTGGAATAGTGCCCCGGCAACCTGGAGAGCAGTAGGGAGACCAGAGAGACGGATGAAACGACAGGATTTGGAAAATCTATCCACAACCACCAAATGGTGGTGAAACCGTCAGAGGAGGGGAGATCAGTGACAAAGTCAATGGATAGATGAGACCAGGGACGCTGAGGCATGGGAAGGGGAAGGAGTTCCCAGCTGGACCGTGCCCGGGGGATTTGGTTTGAGCAAATACGGAACAGGAGTTGACACAGTGAATAACGTCCTGCGCCAAGGTAGGCCACCAATACTTCTCGGAGATAGATTGAGTAGTACGAGAAATACTTGAATGTCCAGCAGCAACAGCTGTGTGCGCCCAGGTCAGCAGCTGATCCCTTATCCCCGTGGGAATGTAAATACGCTCAGGAGGACAGGTAGTGGGTGCGGGCTCCCTCTCCAGAGCCTGGCAAATGTCCACATCTACGTCCCAGACCACAGGGGCTACGACTCGAGAGGAAGGGATTATGGGTGCATTCTGGACAGGACCTTCTCCCGAATCATAGAGACGGGACAAGGCATCGGCTTTGGTGTTCTTTGAACCTGGGCAATAGGTCAGCGTGAAGTCAAATCTCGTAAAGAAAAAGGCACACCTTACTTGGCGTGGATTCAGGCTTGGTGCGGATTCAGCCTCCTCGCTGTCCGTATGTACTCCAGCTTCCAATGGTCGGTGAGGATGGCGAATGGGTCCTTAGCGCCCTCCAGCCAGTGTTTCCACTCCTCTAATGCCAACTTCACCGCCAGGAGGTCTCGATCGCAAGGGATAGTTTCTTAGAGTAATGTGCACACGGATACAATTTTTGTGGATTACCTTGTCGTTGAGACAGGACAGCCCCCACGCCCACTTCTGAAGCATTCACCTCCACCACAGAGGGAATCGTGGGATCTGCGTGTTTGAGTAATGGGGCGGAGGTGAAACATCCCTTCAGTAGGTGGAAGGCCTCGTCAGCTGCTGGACTCCACACCAACCTACGGTGAACACCCTTGAGGAGAGAGGAGTGGCAATGGAGCTAAAGTTCCTGATGAAATGGCAGTAGAAGTTGGCAAACGCCAAAAACCGTTGTAAACCCTTTATGGTTGTTGGGACTGGCCATGACCTGACCGCATTTACCTTCTTGACGTCCATCTTCACTCATTGCGGGCTGATTTGGTAGCCTAGGAAGGAGACAGCCACTTCTCAGCTTTGACAAACAGTTGGTTAGCCAGGAGGTGTTCCAGGACTACTCGGATGTGAGCGATGTGATCCTCCAAGGTAGCCGAGTAGACCAGGATGTCATTGATATATACGACCACCTGGCATCCGAGCAGGTCCCCGAGCACCTCGTTGACGAATGCCTTGAACACTGACGGAGCATTGGCTAAGCCAAATGAGATTACCAAGTATTTGTCGTGACCAGACATCATGCTAAAAGCTGTCTTCCATTCATCCTCCTCACGGATGCGGATGAGATTGTATGCACTCCGCAGGTCCAATTTGGTAAAGAACCGGGCCCCTTCGGAGCTACTCGATGGCTGCCAGCACCAATGTGAGAGAGTAACGGTACTTGGTGGTGATCTCATTGAGTCCTCTGTAATCAATACACGGGCATAACCCTCCATCCTTCTTGGCCACAAAGAAGAAGCCTGCAGATGCAGGAGAAGTGGATGTGTGGATGAAACCTTGTTGGAGCGCCTCATGGATGTACTCCTCCATGGCCTTGGTTTCAGCCACCGACAGAGGGTAGATGCGTCTGCACCAGGGTGCAGAGCTTACAAGCAGGTTGATGGTACAGTCCCAGGGGCGATGAGGTGGCGCGGTTTTTGGAAAATACCTCCCGCAGGTCCTGGTATACCTCCGGGATGTTGGACTGAAGGGCAAGCAGGTCGATGGTACAGTCCCAGGGGCAATGAGGAGGGAGACAGGTGGTGCGGGTTTTGGAAAATACCTCCCACCGGTCCTGGTATACCCCTCGGACTCTCAACCAACGTGGAACCACAGGGGATGGGAAAGCAGGTCCTCCGGCATTCAGGTGCCCAGTACGTGATTTGCATCCTCGACCATGAGATGGTGGAGTTATGGTGTTGAAGCTAAGGGAGGCCGAGGATGATCTTGTGAGCTGATGCACTGGTGATGAAGAAGGGAATGTTCCCCTGATGGATGGACTCCACGGTGAGGGTGAGTGATTTGATGATGTGTGTGATGGTCCCGGAACCTAATGGCCGATTATCGAGGGCTTGAACCGGGAGAGGAGAGCAGGTATGAGGTTATGTTAAGAGAGGGGGCAAGGGTGTGGTCAATAAAGTTCCCCGTGGCACCAGAATCCACTAACGCTGTAGAAACAGTACACGAGGGACTGTCAACTAGTGTAATCGACACCAAAAAGGATTTGGCAGAAAGTGATGAAGAAGGGATACTCACACCTGCCCCAGGAGGTGGAAGATCACGTGACCGTCCCTCGGCTCTCGTGGATCCCGAGTTGGGGCGTACCGGACAATGCTGGAGCTTGTGCCCACCTTGACCACAATAGAGACCCAGCTAACTCCGTCTGCGTCACTCCGCCGCGGGGAGACATGTGACTCCTACCTCCATGGGTTCAGGCTCTGATCCAAAGTGTTCACTGAGGGAGGGAGAGAAGCGATGAGAGTGCTGAAGCTCCGGAAGTAGGTTATCCAGACGGATGGCCATCGCGATGAGTGCGTCGAAGGAGAGTCTGGACCTCCTCGCGCAGTCCTCTTCTGAATAGTGTACGAAGCGCCGGATCATTCCATCCGCTGGATGCTGCTACTTTCCGGAACGTGAGTGTCTGGTCCTCCTGTCTTAGTTGGAGTAGGTGCTCACTCCCCTCTCTGCCCTCCGGTGGATGATCGAAGACACCTCCGAACAGAGCCATGAACCCCTCATACAAATCCAGCTCCTCCTCTCCTATCTTCCAGACGGCCGTGGCCCATTCCACGTCCGCCCAGTCAGCAGAGAAATAACCGTGACAACCTTGTTGGTGGGGGCTCCCATCTGATGTGCAAAATAGAGGGAGCACTGTAGTAGGAAGCCACGACATTTAGATGGGGTGCCATCATATTTATCTGGGAGGGACAAACGGGCATTGCTGACCTGGGCGGGTTGCTGAATGGGCTGGTGTGCTGGCTCGCTGGGTCGACTGGTGGTAGAGTATCCTCTGCTAGTTGAAGGTAACACCTCTCGGGTATGTTCGAGACATTAAACACTGTGAAGAACCTCTTCCATAGCCGTCCCCAGTTGTGCCAGCTGGTCGTGGTGTTGACGAAGTAGATATCCCTGCTCATCGACCGTCTGGGAGATGTTCTGATTTCCTGCTGCTTCCATTTTATTAAGCAGTATTCTGTAACATAGATGCTGGGAGTCGAGAAGCAGGTGGTAAGTTTAATATAACAAAGTACATGGAACGATACGCCATAGGAGTAGCATCTTGACAAGAAACACAGAAACAATACTTCTTGGGGAAATAACCTA
Source organism: Salmo salar (assembly GCF_965601325.2). NCBI lineage: Eukaryota > Metazoa > Chordata > Actinopteri > Salmoniformes > Salmonidae > Salmo > Salmo salar. Next base: position 22,385,041 of record NC_138291.1, on the reverse strand, counting down.
AGGGAGTGCCATAAAAAGGGGAGGTAATGAGTGAGGTAATGGAGTCCAGGAGTGCCTTATGATGAAGCGCAGATGCACAAAATGATTGATGCCAGGTGCCTGTAATGATAGTTGCCAGGACCGGAGGTTAGTAAACCCGCGATGTCTAACGCTGGAGGGGAGGAGCAGGAGTAGACATGAAAAAGGCCAGTGAAAAGCCTTCTTCGGTAGGTTTGTGTGGATGCCAGCTGTATGCATTTTCAAGAGGCCTTTTTATCCTGTGATGTACACTGCCTGTTCTCCATACATGCCATCTCTCTCTGGGAGAGAACTGCTATCCCAGCAGAACACTTTCACCCAGAATACAGATGGAGAATCTGTCCTTTTGCACTTCTGAAATACACTCACATGGATATCTCATCCTGTAGTTGGGAATGTAAAAAAAAAATCTGAATGTGAATAGATGACACAGTATATCATGAGAATATACAGTAACAGTCAAAAGTTTGGACACACCTACTCATTCAAGGGTTTTTCTTTATTTTTACTATTTTCTACATTGTAGAATAATAGTGCAGACATCAAAACTATGAAATAACACACATGGAATCATGTAGTAAGCAAAAAAGAGCTAAACAAATCAAAATATATTTTATATTTGAGACTCTTCAAAGTAGCCACCCTTTGCCTTGATGACAGCTTTGCACACTCTTGGCATTCTCTCAACCAGCTTCATGAGGAATGCTTTTCCAACAATCTTGAAAGAGTTCCCACATATGCTGAGCACTTGTTGGCTACTTTTACTTCACTCTGTGGTCCACCTCATCCCAAACCATCTCAATTGGGATGAGGTCGGGTGATTGTGGAGGCCAGGTCATCTTATGCACTCCATCACTCTCCTTCTTGGTCAAATAGCCTTTACATAGCCTCTCTGAGCAGCTGGAGGTGCCGCACTGGTCCCCCATGGGAATCAAACTCACAATCCTGGGATGGAAGGTACAGTTACAGGTACAATTACACATTCACCTCTTTAACACTGGAGGGCAGTATAAGCATGATGATAAAATGCTGCTCATTATTGTGTTTCAGAACTTCACCCATGCACTGTCCACAAGCTCATGACAACAAGATTAATTTGAGCTCCTCAAGACTTAAATACTTTCCTCCAGGTGTCTACTCTACTCAAATGCACTAGCACTGACTATAGCTTATTTTATCCAAATGCCAAGAAACACGCACTGTATCTTAACGGCTTCTATTTGGCCTGAATGGTGTGTGTGTGACGCAGTATAACAATTTGAAGGACTACATGAGACACTACCGTCTGTACGGCTCTCTGCACAGCAGGATCATCGACCACCTGGACAGATACCAGGGCAAGTGGTTTTATGAGAACGCCATCCTCTTGGAGCTCTCAGCACGACTCAGACGGGTACGAACTGGAATAATGAATCCAAATAATAATATGCTATTTTACAATACTGTTAACTTAACACGAAGACAACAAACTGCTAGAGTTCTACGCTGACTCATTTTCTATTTTTTGTTTTGCTCAGTATCTGGTTTTCATACTGGATTTTGTTCATTCCCTTCATTTCTCATCCTATGTGTTTTATGTCTCAGCAGGAGGTGATCAGCTAGAACTGTACCAACCTCGTCTCCAACATGGCCGGGTTTAAAGACGCAGACCCCTTCTTCCTCTCTGAGCAGCTGGAGGTGCTGCAGTTTGAGATGTACCAAATGGGGGACCTGATCATCCGCTGGGGGGCTCATGGGAGACTGCATGTACTTCATCAACAGTTGAGCCGTGGAGGTAGAGACCTCCAAATTCACAAAAAGATTGTCTGATTGAGCCTTCTTTGGAGGATATAACCACTGTTTCAACACAGCATCACCGTACCACTATCAAGGGTTAATCAGTGTCGGGATTTAGGTAGAGTCTTCAAAGAGTATTCACAACCTGTGAATGTCAAAGTGGAATTATGTTTTCGCAATTTTTACAAATTAATTTAAAATTAAAAGCTGAAATGTCTTGAGTCAATAAGTATTCAACCCCTTTTTTACGGCAAGCCTAAATAAGTTCAGGAGTAAACATTTGCTTATCAACTCACATAATATGTTGTATGGACTTACTCTCAGTGCAATCATAGTGTTTAACATGATTTTTGAATGACTACCTCATCTCTGCACCCCACACATACAATTTCAGTGTACAATTTCAAACACAGATTCAACCACAAAGATCAGGGAGATTTTCCAATGCCTCGCAAAGAAGGACACCTATTGGTAGATGGGTCCTGCATACAAAGTGTTATGTTTGGGGAAAATCCAATACAACACATCACTGAGTACCACTCTCCATATTTTCAAGCTTAGGGGTGGCTGCATCATGTTATGGGTATGCTTGTAATCGTTAAGATCTGGGGAGTTTTTTCAGGATTAAAAAGAAACGGAATGGAGCTAAGCACACGCAAAATCCTAGAGGAAAATCTGGTTTAGTCTGCTTTCCACCAGACACTGGAAGATTAAGATTTAGATGAAGATTTAGGTTATTGTCCTGCTGAAAGGTGATTTCATCTTCCAGTGTCTGGTGGAAAGCAGACTAAACCAGATTTTCCTCTAGGATTTTGCGTGTGCTTATCACCTTTCAGCAGGACAATAACCTAAAATGCAAGGCCAAATCTACACAGGAGTTGCTTACCAAGAAGACAGTGAATGTTCCTGAGTGGTCAAGTTACAGTTTTGACTCAATTATATTTGAAAATCTATGGCAAGACCTGTAAATGGTTGTCTAACAATGATCAACAACCAATTTGACAGATCTTGATACATCTTGAAAAGAAGAATGGGCAATTGTTGCACAATCCAGGAGTGGAAATCTCTTAGAGACTTACCCAGAAAGACTCACGTCTGTAATCACTGCTAAAGGTTCTTCCACAAATAATTGATTCTGGAGTGTGAATACTTATGTAAATTAGATATTTCTGTATTTCATTTTCAATAAAGTTGCTGGCATTTCTAAAAACATGTTTTCACTTTGTCATTCAGGCTGTAGCATAACAAAATGTTATAAGTCAAGGGGTATGAATACTTTCTGAAGGCACTGCATGTGGACCAAGAGTCTAAAATAATGGTTGCTAATCCAAAAGAAGTAAGGTTATAAAACGGTTTGGTTTTGTAAAGCACATGGATCATTAGTATACTAGATTAGTACTTTAGACTAGACTGATCTTGATGAGATGAAAGAAGATAAAATGGTGTGTAGCTGATATAGTTGTGCTGCTCATGCACAGCACGCTGTGGCTTTAACATGTTTCATGGGAAAATAATAGTGAAAGAAGATACATTTTGTTATCATTTCCAGTTGATTGTGTGTGATTATGTACTAACAGTAAGTAAGTACTCATTTTGCCCTTAGTCTACACCTGTTGTTTTACGAAGCATGCAAGAAATAACATTTGATTTCTAAAATGCAAAATGTGTACCCATTTAATAAGGGGAGTTAGGGACATTTTTGCAAAGCCGAATGTGAAAACATCAGTCAAAGCGAATCCTGGAGGAAACAGTGTTGTACTGTGCTTCAGCATATCCACCACACACTTCCTATATTTAAATATACACAGAATTATTTACATCTTCAAGGCAGCTCGATTGAACTGCACATCAGTCAATTAGCAAATCAGAAATGTTCTATGATTCCAATTTAGTGTGGAGTCCTTGGCTCCCTTTGGTTCTCCCCTTTTAGATTCTCACCCTGACAGTGACAAATTACTACTCTGCTTGGTGAGATTGAAAATTAAAAGCATTTAGAGTTGCTCATGCATTTATGCTAATGAGAAATTCTGATATGATTTGCATGCAAAAGAGGCCAGTCTGAAAGCTCATCACTTCTCCCTCCCAGCCCCAGTCTCGCTGCGTTTCTCTGGGTATTTCTTTTCATTTTCATGCCATCAAAGAAAAACCACACACTGTTTATACACTTCAAAAGTGACATTTCATACGCCAAAGTTCCATTACGTGAATAAAATTCTGTGATGTGCTGTGAGGTGATGTTAGTATTTACATAGCCAGCAGGCTGATTACCAGCCCATGACCGCTCAGCCAAACTGGGTCATTGTGTCTCGAGGTTTCCCATAGCACCACACCACAGGAGGTGAGGCTAGGAACATAACCACATTGTACAGCTTCTCCTTGTGTTTCTCCTTTTGTTACTATCGATAGAGAAGGAATATTAAATCACACGCTAGATAACAGTGGATAGTATTAGTAGCAAGGTTATTAACATACAGTACCTATTTAGTATGTTTAGTCACACTTACAAAAATCATTTACATGAACATGCTGTGAACGTTATCATTACATCAAATTATAATTACTAAAAAGGTTTATTTTATGATAGACATTTATAGAGCCACTGGGATAATTTAGGTTTGAATATGTAGCTGACCTGTGTTTTCAGTCCAACCACTTCTTCTCTACACAGCAAATGGATTCGTTCTATCAATTTGTTTGTTTCAGTTTCTGTAATGATTGTAACCTTGGCAACAGATGCATTAATGAAGGTAGAAAATGAAATGCAGGCTTAATTTGCTTTAGTGTTCAGGGCTTCTGCAAAATGGATGTTCTTTGATGGAGGAATTTGATGAGAAGGGAAAGAGCTGACATGACACTTGTATTTGTCATCATGTCATTTCAAGGAGGATGGTGAATCCTGGTACACAGCAATTAAAAACTGTAGCATTCATTAACCATTTTTATATTCATTGATTAGCGAAGGCTGAAATGATTGCTACTGCACTGGCTTTCCAATTACGCTGCTTAATAAGAAATGTCAATATTAAGAAATAATTAAACTTGGGAATACATTAAGGTTGTCACATAATACTTCTTTTAAAAAGTTACCACCATCACTCCAATGCTATCTCCTGTAATGTGTTTTACAACGGTTTGGAAAAATAAAAGTAGGGCTTTCCACTCAGAGGCTTCTCATTTTCTTTATACTGATTTAAAAATAGCTGTTATTTTCTTCCCTGTCCTTTGCTCCTTTAATTATTATTCTTATTTTTTTTATTTAACTAGGCAAGTCAATTAAGAACAAATTCTTATTTACAATGACGGCCTACATCAGCCAAACTCGGACAACGCTGGGCCATTGTACGCTTCCCTAAGGGACTTCCAATCACAGCCAGTTGTGCTACAGCTTGGAATCAAACCAGGGTGTCTGTAGTGACACCTCAAGCACTGAGATGTAGTGCCTTAGAACACTGCGCCACTCGGGAGCCCCTGTCCTGACCTCTAACCTTTCATAGCTGTGCCTGGTGACGTCGAAGGGCAAGTCAACGTGACAACGCTGACCCCCTGCCGGCTCTACTCCCTGTGTGTCCAGGACTACCAGAGAGTCCTGAAGCGCTTCCTTGAGCTTAAACCCAGATAAGCTGTGTGGCTCAGTTGGTAGAGCATGGTGTTTGCAATGCCAGGGTTGTGGGTTAGATTCCCACGGGGGACCGGTACGAAAAGAGATGTATACATTCACTACTGTAAGTCGCTCTGGATAAGAACGTCTGCTAAATGACTAAAAGGTAAATGAATAAACAGTATAGCCAAGGAGAGACTCAAAGGCCTCTCAGGTACAGTCACAAGGGATTCTTTAAAAATACCCTATCACCAAGCATAGCAATAAAGTAACTATTTACTATTGCTTCCGAACACCTAGGCTACCACTGAGGTGCTATTAAGTTGCAGAGGGTGCTACTACCAGGCGATGGTTGTTCATTTTGACACCATTCTAATGTTGATAACATCATTTCCATGGTTGCTTGTATGTAGTGGTTTTTAGGGTGACCTGAATCTGTTCTAGTGTATCTTAGTGACAGTCTTGTCATTTCAGATTCACTTACAGACCCTGAGCTCAGGTCCACTGAGTCTCACAAAGCTGGGTCCAAAGTGAACAATAAGAACAAAGCTGGGTCCAAAGTGGACAATAAGGACAAAGCTGGGTCCAAAGTGGACAATAAGAACAAAGCTGGGTCCAAAGTGGACAATAAGGACAAAGCTGGGCCCAAAGTGGACAATAAGGTCAAAGCTGGGTCCAAAGTGGACAATAAGGTCAAAGCTGGGTCCAAAGTGGACAATAAGGACAAAGCTGGGTCCAAAGGGGACAATAAGGACAAAGCTGGGTCCAAAGTGGACAATAAGGACAAAGCTGGGTCCAAAGTGGACAACAAGGACAAAGCTGGGTCCAAAGGGGACAATAAGGACAAAGCTGGGTCCAAAGAGGACAACAAGAACAACAAAGTCCATCCAGATACAAATGATTTAAACAAGGATGCATAAAGACTAAAAATACCACGTGGTAAGTTTGTTTACTCTAAGCTTAGATTTCAAATCAGTAGTTCTTATGTACAGCATATGGGTTGATTTGATCAAATGTGATTGGCTGGAAATATATTTTAAAAATGTTTCAAGCAATAGCAAAGTTGTAAATAACACTATTTCACCTCACAAAATATAATCTAGACTTAATATGATAAAACAAACAAGCACGTGATAATGTATGTTTGCACTCAGTGTGTGCGCTCACTTTTGAGAGTATCTGTGTTTTCAGCTCAAAGGAAGGAAGGCAGGCTGGGCTCTAATGATAGGATCAGTCTCTGGGCTGCAGCCCAGCTAGCTTCGTCTGGCTCAAAGCACACTTGTGACAGCACACTAATTACACTGCACTGTTCCCTCACCATTCAACTGTCCTAGCACCAGTGTTATTGAAGCTGTTGTGGGCTATTTACTTTGCTATACCATAGTAAAGGAAAGTAAAGGAATCCTTAAATACATATAGCTGAATATGCTTAGATAAATTTAAACAAGGGTGTTTTGATACTCTTATTATCCTATTAGAGGCATTTTAAATACTATTGAATCATGGTATTTATTTTCCCATAAACAAACAGATAGCAAGCACCACTCATGCATGAACAGTTATTTGTGAATGAGGAACAAATCATGTTTGGGTATTATATTTGAGCGTTGTGTTTGTTTCAGCGGAAGGTCGTTTTCAGAACCATGTCCAATTACATTTCTGTTGTTCAAACTGGAGTCGATATCCATGTTTTATGAATAAAAGTGAAAATGGTCTGCCTGTCTCCCTCTCAGCCAGCATGTAATACTGATAGGTAAAGTATGTTGTTGTGCTGTTATGAACACACCATGACCATGTCCATGCGAGGTTATTGCTCAGACCCTGAGGTTTTCTCTCTCAGTCCTCACAGCTCCTCTAATTTTCTCTGCTGAACGAACAGGGAGATTAAAGAGACCCTGGCAACTGAAAGGCTGTATCAGTCAGTTGAGAGAGAGAGAGAGAGAGAGAGAGAGAGAGAGAGAGAGAGAGAGAGAAAGAGAGAGTGATTCCCTCCTCCAGCCAGCGACCCCAGATTAGCTCTGAGAGGCAAAGGAGCGCCCCCGCTCTCTGACAAATGAGAAAATCCTCCGCCGGCCAAACTGACAGGGCAAATGGAAGCAATTCCTCCCGAGGTGGGGGAGAGCAGCTGTGACCAGGGCCTGGCATTCCAGTGCCACTCCAGACGGGGAAAGGCCTTGCCACTAGACGCTTACCTGTGTGAAACCCCATCAGTCTCGGATCACGGGGGAGGGGGGGTCATGTCAAGGCCACATTGATCTCAGTCCAGCACCGCCCAGTCTCAGCCCAGTCTCAACCCAGCCCAATCTCAACCCAGTCTCAACCCAGCCCAGTGCCAGCCCAGCCCAGTCTCAACCCAGCCCAATCTCAACCCAGTCTCAACCTCGCCCAATCTCAGCCCAGTCTCAACCCAGCCCAGTTTCAGCCCTGTCTCAGCCCAGCCCAGTCTGAACCCAGTACAGTCTCAGCCCAATCTCAGCCCAGCCCAGTCTCAACCCAGCCCAGTCTCAACCCAGTACAGTCTCAGCCCAGTCTTAGCCCAGTCTCAGCCCAGCCCAGTCTTAATTCAACCCAGTCTCAGCCCAGTCTCAGCCCACTCATCCCAGCCCAGTCTTAACCCAGTCTCAGCCCAGCCCAGTCTCAACCCAACCCAGCCCAGTCTCATCCCAGCCCAGTCTCAACCCAGTACAGTCTCAGCCCAGTCTTAGCCCAGTCTCAGCCCAGCCCAGTCTTAACCCAGTCTCAGCCCAGTCTCATCCCAGCCCAATCTCAACCCAGTCTCAGCCCAGACCAGTCTCAACCCAGTCTCAACCCAGCCCAGTCTCAACTCAGTACAGTTTCAGCCCAGTCTCCGCCCAGTCTCAGCCCAGCACAGTCTCAGCCCAGTCTCAGCCCAACCCAGCCCAGTCTCAGCCCAGTCTCAACCCAGTACAGTTTCAACCCAGTCTCAGCCCAGTCTCAGCCCAGCACAGTCTCAGCCCAGTCTCAGCCCAACCCAGCCCAGTCTCAGCCCAGTCTCACCCCAGCACCATCTCAGCCCAGTCTCAACTCAGCCCAGTCTCAGCCCAGTCTTAGCCCAGCACAGTCTCAACCCAGTACAGTTTCAACCCAGTCTCAGCCCAGCACAGTCTCAGACCAGTCTCAACCCAGCACCGTCTCAGCCCAGTCTCAACTCAGCCCAGTCTCAGCCCAGTCTTAGCCCAGCACAGTCTCAACCCAGTCTCAGCCCAGCCCAGTCTCAGCCCAGCCCAGTCTCAGCCCAACCCTGCCCAGTCTCAGCCCAGAGCCCTGTGATAGAGTGATTAACACTGAGATCCTGATGGATTAAACAGTCCCCTGGTGAGATGTACTCTGTCTGCTACCATAGCCTGCTGTCACCAAGGATACACTCACAGAGGTGACTGTGGTGGGAGGATGGGAAGATGAGAGGAAGGGAATAGGAGGTGGGGTGGAATGGTGGAAAGAAAAGGAGTAATGGAAGGGGGAAAGAAGGAGAATGAAGGATTAGAGGATATACAGGGAACAGATGAAGAGGGGGTAAGGAGGGAGTGGAATGAGAGAGAACTGTAAATAGGAGAGAGGGTTTGTAGTGGAATTGATACAGCAAATATGAAAGGGTTTGTGGGAAAGGAATGGAACGTTTGTTTCCTCTGTCGGTGTTTAGTGCGTGGGTGTTGAGGCTGACTGGGTAGGTGAGTGAGCAGAATGCTGCATCATGGGTGAATATTGCTCTCTGTGCACTGCTTCACCCTGGGCCAAATGGTCCAGTCTTCACTAACACAAACATAGCCACTGTTATTATCTCTCTTCGCCTGAGGAATCAATTATAGCTAAGCACCATTGTTACCAGACGGGGATCCGGGCATTAAAGTTTAAAAAGTTCCAAATATAAAAAATGTATCCATTCAGGGACACACACAGAATATTTACTGTTAACAAATAACTTGATAACTTCAACTCCAAATAATTTATTCATGCTCTGTGCCATCTCAACACAGGGATTTGACTTGCGGTTAATTTCTCTGGATTTATACATTGTTTAAATAAATATGTATCGCCTCTTGACTAATGTATAAATGTGGCTGACAGATCTATCAGCTGCTAGCTTTATGAGAAAAACTGAGCTATGTTCCCACTCCTCCTTACAGACAGGTTTAAATACTGAGTCTATACAAGTGTAAGTACTGTTATGAGTGTTAACCTTCCAAACTAACGCCCAATGGCTTTAGCTCAGTCTTGAGGCCAATAGAGATCTGCGACCAAGGCTAATCTTATTCCTCCTTCCAAATTCATATGAACTCCGTAATTCAGAAGGGAACTAAAATGGTAGGAGGTGATGGAGGATCAGGAAAGTGGAGCTAGCTTTCCGCAGCCCCGCTCCTGCTGAAAGCATGAGAAACAGTGTGGCAGATCTGAAATAGTTCACAGCTTCAGAACGGTCCCCGGGGGGGTGCAAATTGGCTCTCAGAGCAGTAAAAAGAAACAATTGCCCTTTACCTCTGAGGTTGCATGTCATCTCTCAACCACTCACCGCTGGGCAGTTTAAGGTCAAGTAGACCATTTTACCTTATTTCTCTGCTCTGAAGGCAGAGAGAGAAAAAGAGGGGGAGAACCAGAGAGAATGAGAGGGAAAGAGAGAGACAGAGAGATTCTGAAGGTCTTTGAAAGAGGTTTAACAGCCTTCCCAAGTGATTTTCTTCCTTTCCTCAGTCTAAGAAACATGTTGATAATGGCTGCTTGTCAGATAGGATGAACTCAGGACTCACCTTCTGTTTCTCAGGCTGACTATGTGACCTCAACACACCATGAATTATGAAGAGAACGCCATGTTGATCTCATCGCTGTTGGTTGTGTTTGGGCGTATCTCACAGTTGTCCATGAGTACACTCCTCCTCTCTCTCTCCCTCTCTCTCTCTCTCTCTCTCTCTCTCTCTCTCTCTCTCTCTCTCTCTCTCTCTCTCTCTCTCTCTCTCTCTCTCTCTCTCTCTCTCTCCTCTCTCTCTCTCTCTCTCTCTCTCTCTCTATATATATATATATATACAGGTAACTGGCAAAACAATGGAAACACTTGAGTAAATGAGGGATACATCCCATCACGCTTTAAAAATGCTTGCCCATTATTTTGGCTACAGTGCCAGCATCCACAGGGCAGGAGTGGTCACTGAATGGTTGGATGAGCATGAAAACGATGTAAACCACATGCCATGCCTGTCTTAGTCACCAGATCTCGACCCAATTCTGGAGCAGCGCCGGAGACAGCGTTTTCCACCACCATCAACAAAACAGCAAATGATGGATTTTCTCATGGAGGAATAGTGTCACATCCCTCCAATAGAGTTCCAGACACTTGTAGAATATATGCCAAGGTGCATTGAAGCTGTATTCAAGTATTTAGTTGGAAGCTAATTTCTCCAGATTTAGTCACCCTCCCACATTTATTGGTTATAATGTGTACTGCTGTAGTGCAGTATAGTAAATAATCTCTTGCCTTTGTAGTCATGGATAATAAATAATTGAAATATCAGCATATTTTTTGCTTTGCATTTAGTGGTAGAGAGGTAAATATTATTTATTGTGGAAATGACGGTTCTTACATCAATCGACAAAGTATTTTGCTGTCATTCTATTATATTGCTAATCACTGAAGAGTTCTTTCACTCATTGAAATATTTGAATTACATAATGTCTGGCCTTTTCATGTCAAGAGCATAGTCACAGTGTCACGTCCTCACCATAGAGAGCTCTTATTTTCTATGGTAGAGTAGGTCAGGGTGTGACTGGGGGGGGTTTATCTAGTTAATTTAGTTCTATGTTGTTTTGGTTCTAGTTTTTTTTTCTATGTTGGGATTTTTGTATGATCCCCAATTAGAGGCAGCTGGTCATCATTGTCTCTAATTGGGGATCATATTTAAGTAGTTGTTTTTCCCACCTGTGGGAGATTATTTTGAGTTAGTGCATGTTGCACCTCTTTCGTCACGGTTTGTGTTTTGTTTGTAGTTGTTTGTTTTTGGAAAGTTTCACATTAAAATAAAAGATGTGTAAAAATACCCACACTGCACTTTGGTCTCCTTCCTATGACAAATGTGACACACAGACTGCTTGTAATTAAATAATAAAAATAATGTACTGAGTCTATCATGGAAGCATAAATTTGCAGCAATTTATTCAGCTACGACTGAAATTATTCTTATCAGGTACCTCACCTCACTGAAGGTGAGGCGTCAGTCTGAGCAGTCAGTCAGCATTTCTCTACATAACTGAGAGGAGTTCTGAGTGAATTGTATAATTAATCTTGTCAAATTAAGTTACACATACAAGTCCGACCCTGAATTAGGCAGTCTGGAATATCCAAATTGCCTTAATGTGAAATCTGGCTCCAGAATGCACTTTGTTCTCTCATGTTGAAATGAGGCAAGTTTTTAGCGGAGATGAAAAGTGTATGCTGTAATAACCAGTTATTAGTTCTTATCACGCTGTGCCTTTATGTGATTAATTTCCTCACAAAGTAATTGTAATGTTTTTTTAAAAGGACGGCTTATTTCATTAGGCATATGTACAGAAATGAAAGTAAAAAGAAAGATGGTGGGATTAATGAAATACAAAGGGCCAACTTAATGTCACATTTACTGTAACGAGATGAAAACTTGACATACACAAAATACTTCACATAAATAATAGATTACTTTCACTATTTTGACTAGGCAAGTCAGTTAAGAACAAATTCTTATTTTCAATGATGGCCTAGGAACAGTGGGTTAACGGCCTTGTTCAGGGGCAGAACAACAGATTTTTACCTTGTCAGCTCGGGGATTCGATCTTGCAACCTTCCGGTTACTAGTCCAGCACTCTAACCACTAGGCTACCTGCCACCCCGAGAGGTTACTATGTGTATTGAGTAAAAAAAACTGCAATAAGTGTTGTGTCTGCTCCACCTCCTCACTTCCCGAGTGTTCTTTATGGTTCTTTAGCACATACACCATGTCACTCAGGGATTTTTGCAGTTTCCTATCAATGCTCAAACCTTTTAGCACATCATCAAAGTCCCTCCCGCCTGCCTCCCCCTCAAGCCCTTCCCTGGCTCCCAGCCCTCTGGACCAGGAGAGAAGAAAGTGCCAGCCTCTTTCCCCTCCTCCCTTCTCCTCCCTGTGTTGAGGGGACTCAGCAGGGGCAATAAAAACGCAGCGTGCAAACCCCCTGTCTGCCTAAACGGCACCCATTATCACCTGATTAGCAGTGATGGAGCACTCCTCGTTAGGCTCTGTGGCAGGCAGGCAGCTTCAGAGGCCTGGGAACGAGGCAGGCAGGATGGGTCACATTAATGTCTGGGTCTCTATGGAGCTATTGGGTTACTGTATTTTGGAAGCTCTTACTGTAGCGACCACTGGAAACTCTGCACCCCTTAAATTTCACGGCCTCCACAATGTGGAATCGTTACAGTGAGCTCTGTACTCCAGCACTTCGGATTTGAAATGATACAATGACTATGAGGTTTAAGTGCAGACTGTCTGTTTTATTTTGAGGCCATTTCCGTCCATATCGGTTGAACCGTTTAGAAATTACAGCAATTTTGTACATAGTTCCCCCATTTTAGGGGACCAAAAGTATTGGGACAAATTCACTTATATGTGTATTAAGTCAAAAGTTTAGTATTTGGTCCCATATTCCTAGCATGCAAGGTCTACATCAAGCTTGTGACTCCACAAACTTGTTGGATGCATTTGCTTTTTGTTTTGGTTGTGTTTCAGATTATGTTGTACCCTATAGAAATGAATGGTAAATAATGTATTGTCATTTTGGAGTCACAATGTAAATAAGAATAGAATATGTTTCTAAACACTTCTACGTGAATGTGGATGCTGCCATGATTACGGATAATCCTAACGATGATTGTGAAAGTTACGGAGGTATAAATATACTACACCCCCCCCCCCCCCCCCAAATGCTAACCTTCCCTGCCTGTTATTGTAATGGTGAGAGGTTAGCATATCTTGGGGCTATGATATTTGTGCGTCTGTAACTTTCTCACACATTATTATTCACGATTCATTCAGGATTATCCATAATCATTCAGATTCAGATTCAGACAACGTGATGTCCTCAGAGAGGCACTTCATTTTGCAGCAGTCATAGAACATATCACATATAAAAATCAAATAAAACAACAACAAATATCAAAGGATATTTCTAAGCCAGTAGGCAGGGTAAGTGCAATTTCATAGTTAAAGTGCATGTGCTAATGTGCAATTAGTCTAACATTTTGTTAAATTGCAGAATTGCATTCAGAATAAAAGAGTACTTGGCCCTGTTTTGGTAGCATCCACATGAATGTAGAAGTGTTCAAATCCAAAGTGCTGGAATACAGAGAGTCGAAAAAACTAAAAATGTGTCACCGTCCCAATACTTTTGGAGCTCTGTGTATTTCTAATGATGTAATGCAAAGGTTTGGGATGGGATGGAAAAATCAAGTTCTCGCTATACCACTAGGGGGGAAGTTCATTAGATATACTGGACGGTGGCCTGGCCCCAGTGTTGCATACTCCAGGAGTCTAAACTGTATGTGTGTGTGTGTGTGTGTGTGTGTGTGTGTGTGTGTTTTGTATCTGTGTGTCCGCTTTATATCACATACTTAACTGTACATTTTATGGCACACTTGGCTCTATAGTCCCTTAGCCCTCTGCCAAATCTGTTACTACTGAATGTATTGAACATTTATATACATCAGGGTCAAAGCAAGGCTTTAGTACCATGTCACACATCATTCAATGAGATATAGTGTCAGAGTCCAACACTACATGTGATTTCTGGAAGGTCAGTGGAATTCTTCTTTATTGCAGGGTGTTACTGGAGGGCTCTAAAGCGTACAATCTGCCGTGACAGATACTAAAGTTGTTGTTTCAGTTAAGTGCTATACAAATCTACTGATTGGAACCCATAGATTTACTGTATGAACTGTCACTGTGTTTTAAAGCCATGCTATTGTTTATCTAACTCTAATGACAATGATTTGAATCTGCATAAAAATGCATGCACAGCCGTCTCTCTCCTGGAAAGCTTGAGGCCCCTGGGGTATTTGCAAGCATAAATCTCTTTTTAACAAAACGACCTTACTCCGCTCTGTTGTTGTCATATTTAGTAACAGCAGTAGCAGGAGAAAAGAGGCAGTGAAAAGCCTCCTTCGGTAGGTTTGTGTGGATGCCAGCTGTATGCATTTTCAAGAGGCCTTTTTATGCTGTGATGTACACTGCCTGTTCTTCATAGATGCCATCTCTCTCTGGGAGAGAACTGCTATCCCAGCAGAACACTTTCACCCAGAATACAGATGGAGAATCTGTCCTTTTGCACTTCTGAAATACACTCACATGGATATCTCGTCCTGTAATTGGGAATGTAAAAAAAAAATCTTCATGTGAATAGATGACACAGTATATCATGAGAATATAGAGTACCAGTCAAAAGTTTGGACACACCTACTCATTCAAGGGTTTTTCTGTATTTTTACTATTTTCTACATTGTAGAATAATAGTGCAGACATCAAAACTATGAAATAACACACATGGAATTATGTAGTAACCAAAAAAGAGCTAAACAAATCAAAATATATTTTATATTTGAGATTCTTCAAAGTAGCCACCCTTTGCCTTGATGACAGCTTTGCACACTCTTGGCATTCTCTCAACCAGCTTCATGAGGTCTGTTTCTATGTTTAGTTAATTGGGGTGTGGACTCTCAATTGAAGGTAGGTGTTGTCTAGTTGCCTTTGATTGAGAGTCCTATATATTAGGGTGTGTTTGTGTTTGTAATTTGTGGGAGGTTGTCTCTTGAATTGCTGTCTTTAGCCGTCAAGTCTGTATTCGTCGTCCATCGTTTTGTTTTGTTTGTCTAAGTGTGTTCATTAAAGTAAATTATGAGCACTCAACCCGCTGCGCCTTGGTCCATTCCTGACGACCGTCGTTACAGAAACTCCCACCAAATCCGGACCAAGCAGCGAAGGAAGGAGCAACAGGGGGACTTAGTGGAGCAAAGGGAATCTGAGTTGGACCAACAGGAGAAATGGACATGGGAACAGATTATGGCCGGAGAGGGCCCATGGAAAAAATGGAGCGAAGACCGGGAACGCTACAGGGGAACACGACTGGCTATTAAGCCGGAGAGGCAGCCCCAATAATTTTTTTTGGGGGGGCACACACGTAGTTTGGCAGGGCCAGGATTGAGCCGCAAGCCAAATCCCCGTGATTATTGGGGGCAGCCTAGTATTAGTCAGGTCCAGTGCGTTGGAGTGAGTTGCACGGCGTTGAGGCCTAGTATTCACAGGCCGGTGTGCGCAGTACCTGCGCCCCGCATTTGTCAGGGGAAAGCGGGCATCCAGCCAGGAAGGGTGGAGCCAGTACTGCGCTCGAGACCGCCAGTGAGCTTTCACGGTCCAATATATCCTGTTCCCGCTCCACGCACTAGCCCTAAGGTGTGTGTTTCAAAGCTGGCATATCCAGTACCAGCACCACGCACTAGGCTTCCAGTGCGTCAGCCCAGTCCAGTACGTCCTGTTCCCGCTCCACGCACTAGCCCTAAGGTGTGTGTTTCCAGGCTGGCATATCCAGTACCAGCACCACGCACCAGGCTTCCAGTGCGTCAGCCCAGTCCAGTACGTCCTGTTCCCGCTCCACGCACTAGCCCTAAGGTGTGTGTTTCCAGGCTGGCATATCCAGTACCAGCACCACGCACCAGGCTTCCAGTGCGTCAGCCCAGTCCAGTACGTCCTGTTCCCGCTCCACGCACTAGCCCTAAGGTGTGTGTTTCCAGTCTGGCATATCCAGTACCAGCACCACGCATCAGGCTTCCAGTGCGTCAGCCCAGTCCAGTACGTCCTGTTCCCACTCCACGCACTAGCCCTAAGGTGCGTGTCTCCAGTATGGTACCTCCATTATCAGCACCACGCACCAGGCTTCAGTGTGTCAGCCCAGTCCAGCACGTCCTGTCCATGTTCCTCGTACTAGCCATGTGGTGCGTGTCCTTAGTCTGGCACGTCCTAAGCCAGCCCCACGCACCAGGCCTTCCGGCAACAGTTCCTCGTCCAGAACTTCCGGCAACAGTGCCTCGTCCAGAGCTTCCGGCGACAGTGCCCTGGAGAGAGATGGCCCACTGTTCGGAACCAGGTGAGACGGCCCACTGTTCAGAGCCGAGTGAGTCTGGCTACAGTCCAGAACTTCCGGCAACAGTGCCTCGTCCAGAACTTCCGGCAACAGTGCCTCGTCCAGAACTTCCGGCAACAGTGCCTCGTCCAGAACTTCCGGCAACAGTGCCTCGTCTAGAACTTCCGGCAACAGTGCCTCGTCCAGAGCTTCCGGCGACAGTGCCCCGGAGAGAGACGGCCCACTGTTCGGAACCAGGTGAGACGGCCCACTGTTCAGAGCCGAGTGAGTCTGGCTACAGTCCAGAACCAAGTGAGTCTGTCTACAGTCCAGAGCTCCTAGAGTCACCCTACAGTCCAGAGCTCCTAGAGTCACCCTACAGTCTGGGGTCGACAGAGAGGGACATCACTGTAGAGACAGTTTATGAGGGGAGTGAGCCAGGGGTGGAGTGGGGTCTGCGTCCGGCTCCTGAGCCACCTCCTGAGGGGGCAGTATTGGGTTTAGGGGGGGGGTGTTGCAGGAGCACCGTCGGTGACGGTGGCCACCCTCCCTTCCCTCCCATGTACTTTTGGGGATTTATTAGTGTTTTGGGGGTTATTTGTTGTTGTTTCTTTTGTGTGTGAGGTGCATCCGGGGTCTGCACCTTTGGGGGGGGGGGGGGGGTAATGTCACGTTCTGACCAGTATGAGGGTTAGTTTGTTAGTGTAGGCTGGTCAGGACGTGGCAGAGGGTATTTGGTTTATGTGGTTCGGGGTGTGTGTATTATGTAGAGGGTAGTTGATTTATGTATTCCGGGGTTTTTTGGTCACTGCTCTGTTAGTCTATGTTCTTTCTAGTTAGTCTGTTTCTATGTTTAGTTAATTGGGGTGTGGACTCTCAATTGAAGGCAGGTGTTGTCTAGTTGCCTTTGATTGAGAGTCCTATATATTAGGGTGTGTTTGTGTTTGTAATTTGTGGGAGGTTGTCTCTTGAATTGCTGTCTTTAGCCGTCAAGTCTGTATTCGTCGTCCTTTGTTTTGTTTGTGTAAGTGTGTTCATTAAAGTAAATTATGAGCACTCAACCCGCTGCGCCTTGGTCCATTCCTGACGACCGTCATTACAGAGTGCCATGTTAAAAGTTAATTTGTGGATTTTTTTCCCTTCTTAATGCATTTGAGCCAGTCAGTTGTGTTGGGACAAGATAGGGGGGTATACAGAAGATAGCCCTATTTGGTAAAAGACCAACTCCATATTATGGCGAGAACAGCTCAAATAAGCAAAGAGAAATGACAGTTCGTCATTACTTTAAGACATGAAGGTCAGTCAATCTGAAACATTTCAAGAACTTTGAAAGTTTCTTCAAGTGCAGTCGCAAAAACCATCAAGTGCTATGATGAAACTGGCTCTCATGAGGACTACCACAGGAAAGGAAGACCCAGAGTTACCTCTGCTACAGAGGATAAGTTCATTAGAGTTAAGTGCACCTCGGATTACAGCCCAAATAAATGCTTCACAGAGTTCAAGTCACAGACACATCTCAACATCAACTGTTCAGAGAAGACTGCTTGGATCAGGCCTTCATGGTCGAATTGCTGCAAAGAAACCACTACTGAATGACACCAATAATAAGAAGAGCCAAGAAACACGAGCAATGGACTTCTGTCCTTTGGTCTGATGAGTCAAAATGTTTGATTATTGGTTCCAACCACTGTGTCTTTGTAAGATGCAGAGTAGATGAACGGATGATCTCTGCGTGTGTGGCTCCAACCGTGAAGCATGGAGGAGGAGGTGTGATGGTGTGGGGGTGCTTTGCTGGTGACACTGTCAGTGATTTATTTAGAATTCTAGGCACACTTAACCAGCATGGCTACCACAGAATTTTGCAGTGATACGCCATCCCATCTGTTTTGCACTTAGTGGGACTATCATTTTTTTTTCAACAGGACAATGACCCAACACACCTCTAAGCTGTGTAAGAGCTATTTGACCAAGAAGGAGAATGATGGAGTGCTGCATCAGATGACCTGGCCTCCACAATTTATTTTATTTTATTTAACCTTTATTTAACTAGGCAAGTCAGTTGAGAACAAATTCTTATTTACAATGACGGCCTACCCCAGCCAACCCTAACCCGGATGACACTGGGCCAATTGTGCGCCACCCTATAGGACTCCCAATCACGGCTGGTTGTGATACAGCCTGGAATTGAACCAGGGTCTGTAGTGACGCGTCTAGCGCTGAGATGCAGTGCCTTACACCGCTGCACCACTCGTGAGCCCCAATCAATTAATCAACTCCCAACAATCACCCGACCTCAACCCAATTGAGATGGTTTGGGATGAGTGAAGGAAAAACAGCCAACAAGTGCTCAGCATATGTGGGAACTCCTTCAGGATTGTTGGAAAAGCATTCCAGGTGAAGATGGTGGAGAGAATGCCAAGAGTGTGCAAAGCTGTCATCAAGGCAAAGGGTGGTTTCTTTGAAGAATCTAAAATCAAAAATATATTTTGATTTGTTTAACACTTTTTGCTTACTATATGATTCCATATGTGTTATTTCATAGTTTTGATGTCGTCAGTATTATTCTACAATGTAGAAAATAGTAAAAATACAGAAAAACCTTTGACTGAGTAGGTGTGTCCAAACTTTTGACTAGTACTGTATATGAGAAAGTTTTGTCTCTCTGTTGTCTGTGCCAGTCCTCCTCTCCTCCACCCAGTGCCTAGTTCTCCACCCTGGCCTGCTGTCCTCAGGCCAGGGTGAATAGTTTCCTCGGCTTAAAGGGCACTGCAGGATCTTATTAGGCCTTATGGGAGAGAACATCATCCCAGGCTAAGATGCCAGGTATCCAGCATGTCTGCCCTGTGACTGCTGGCATGTTGAAAACAACCACCTCTCAATTCTTCCCTGACAACATCCAGTGCCAATGACGTATTACTCACATAATATGCATATTTTAATCAAATATCAGGCACCCTGCTGGTATCCAACGGAATCTCACTGCTCCTAACAGTCCTGCTGGTTTCCAATGGAATCCCACTGCTCCTAACAGTCCTGCTGGTTTCCAATAGAATCCCACTGCTCCTAACAGTCCTGCTGGTTTCCAATAGAATCCCACTGCTCCTAACAGTCCTGCTGGTTTCCAATGGAATCCAACTGCTCCTAACAGTCCTGCTGGTTTCCAATGGAATCCCACTGCTCCTAACAGTCCTGCTGGTTTCCAATAGAATCCCACTGCTCCTAACAGTCCTGCTGGTTTCCAATAGAATCCCACTGCTCCTAACAGTCCTGCTGGTTTCCAATGGAATCCCACTGCTCCTAACAGTCCTGCTGGTATCCAATGGAATCCCACTGCTCCTAATAGTCCTGCTGGTTTCCAATGGAATCCAACTGCTCCTAACAGTCCTGCTGGTTTCCAATGGAATCCCACTGCTCCTAACAGTCCTGCTGGTTTCCAATGGAATCCCACTGCTCCTAACAGTCCTGCTGGTTTCCAATAGAATCCCACTGCTCCTAACAGTCCTGCTGGTTTCCAATGGAATCCCACTGCTCCTAACAGTCCTGCTGGTTTCCAATGGAATCCCACTGCTCCTAACAGTCCTGCTGGTTTCCAATAGAATCCCACTGCTCCTAACAGTCCTGCTCCTAACAGTCCTGCTGGTTTCCAATAGAATCCCACTGCTCCTAACAGTCCTGCTGGTTTCCAATAGAATCCCACTGCTCCTAACAGTCCTGCTGGTTTCCAATGGAATCCCACTGCTCCTAACAGTCCTGCTGGTCCTGCTGGTTTCCAATGGAATCCCACTGCTCCTAACAGTCCTGCTGGTTTCCAATGGAATCCCACTGCTCCTAACAGTCCTGCTGGTTTCCAATGGAATCCCACTGCTCCTAACAGTCCTGCTGGTTTCCAATAGAATCCCACTGCTCCTAACAGTCCTGCTGGTTTCCAATGGAATCCCACTGCTCCTAATAGTCCTGCTGGTATCCAATGGAATCCCACTGCTCCTAACAGTCCTGCTGGTATCCAATGGAATCCCACTGCTCCTAACAGTCCTGCTGGTATCCAATGGAATCCCACTGCTCCTAACAGTCCTGCTGGTTTCCAATAGAATCCCACTGCTCCTAACAGTCCTGCTGGTTTCCAATGGAATCCCACTGCTCCTAACAGTCCTGCTGGTTTCCAATGGAATCCCACTGCTCCTAATAGTCCTGCTGGTTTCCAATAGAATCCCACTGCTCCTAACAGTCTCTGGCTTTATTTTCTCCTTCTCTTTTTTTCTCTCTCTTCAATTGTTCTGGGAAATCTTGTAAATGCAAATGGGGCCAAATAGAATGTAATTGCTGCTGTGTGATGATTAGAAGAGGAAACAAATGATTTCCCAACACCAGGGTCAGCCCGGGTTTAATTAGGGAAAGCACAATCAGTGTCACTCCTCTCTGTCGCCTGCCTTCCTGCATTCCTGGCTGGGCCTGGGCCAGTACAATCACATTCCCTTCAAGAGGGTCTCAAGAAAATGGGCTGCTGAGGAAATAAGAAATGAGAGAGCAAAGCAGCAGTGACTTCTTTTGTCCATAACAGGATTGTTTTGGAAATTGAGCGTCTGGAGATGCCAAGGCCCATCGGCAAGAAGAGGTCAGGGTTAATGAACAGTACAAAATGGAAAAGGTTCAGGTACTCTGCTACTGTACAGACAGGCTGCTTAGAAAGCACTCTTTACAGTAAGAAAAGCTCAGTTGCTGGTGAAAATCTGAGGAGAAACGGAAAAGGCCAGTCTAACAAAGGACTTGTATCAAAAGACAGACTGTACAGTCTCATCTTGTATGCCTGTGTTAAACTGCTGCAATGAGACTACACTACAGAATAAAGATTTTCTAAAGAAAACCTTATCTGTACTCTCACTAAAACATGCCGAAACTAAGCTGGACAAACGAGTGAGACACGCCAGGTGAAATGACTGTGACCAATCTTCATGATTATCCAATCAGGGCCCTGAAACATCAATTTTTCCCAGTCAATAGATAATTAAGGGGAATAATTGGTGGGGTATACTCTGTAGACAGTAGACTTGGTGCTGTTCCATCCATCCAACTCCATCCAGCCTTACCCCTAGCCCCAGCTCTCACTCACCGGCTGTAAGGAGACAGAGATTTACAACATCATCACCCCGATAGCCTCAACAGTTGTCCACTGATCCTACACTGTGCCCTGCTCCCTGCCTGCCTGCCTGCCCTCCCCTCTGTAGGCTCTCAGAAAGGAATCAAATCAAATCTAGGAGCTGTCTGGCTTTGGTGAAAGGCCACTGTAGCATTAGCCTGGAATAAGACAGAGCAATTGGACTGTAATTCCTTTCCAGCTATTAGCCCATCACAGCTTGCTGTTCGCCTTGTTTCTCGCCCCAACCCCAACCGCCTTTGATTAATTAATTAATTCCAAAACAAAGCTGAATCACATCTCGGTCTGGGCGCCTAAAATTGGATAAAGCAATAATCCCTCCCTTTCGCTTGACAAATAAAGAATACAGCGTTACAGAGAAAATAGATGTGCTCTCATTTGGCGTAATCATTTGTGGGGTTTTCATGTTTTATTTATACTCTGAGGAACCTCTATGGATCTCGTATATCACTGGCCCAATGAGGCGATTCAGTTGTGCTGTATTGATTTAGTTTGACTGTGCCCCACTCCACCTCTCCACCCTACCCCTCTGCACCTCCCTCCCCACACAGTATACTTCCGTCTGGGCTTTGCCCTAGCCTTCAGACTGGCTCTTAGTCAAAGCTTAGCAGCTCCCGGTACACAATTCAGTCCCCATCATTCAATATCTCCATTATCAGACTTATTAGTTCAGTCATTGTTTTGCTTTCATTAAGGAGAGATCCATCGTCTCGGACACCTCAGAATTATCATGGCTGCTTCTGGCATATCAGCAATACGGCATATAACATAGTCTGACCACATCCTGCTGTGTGTGTGTCTGTGTGTGTCTGTGTGTGTGTCTGTGTGTGCGCCACGTTGACCTTGAGTTAGCTGACATGCAGGCCCCTCTAGAAACCTGCTGACATGCTTCATGCATGCAGACGTTTATACCCCCACCCACCCACCTACACACACACACACGCGCACGCACACACACACACACACACACACACACACACACACACACACACACACACACACACACACACACACACACACACACACACACACACACACACACACACACACACACACACAGCAAGACAGGAGACGGTGGGGCAGGGCAGGTTTAAGATGCGAGGCAGGTCCTTGTGTGTGTATCGATCCTGCGAGGGTTCTTAGGCTCTCAGGCCCTTCCCTTCCTCAACAGTGGAGGCCATTCATCATGGAGGCCATGACTGGGAGCTGAGCCCCCTGTCTCTGTCAGGGTAAAACAGACCTGGGCTGGGAAGACTGTCTCACAGCAGCCTGCTGCTGGATGGATGAATCCCTGTCACCCTGACTCATGACATGGACTGGCCCACTCCCTCATCTGAGAATACACTATCATGGGTAAAGTCTATTTCTGTTATTCGTGGGTGTACTTTAGCCTGATGTAAAAATAATATATTATATTAGTTTGTCTCTAACGTGATTATGCTTGTGATTTATGCATTTCTCTCACAGTGTCAGTCCCTTCATCCCAACCTGCCACACCTTGTTCCTCCCCCACACTCTCACAGAGACACTTTGATTGATAGCGTCAGAAGCCATGGGGAAACATTTGTCCCTCCTGTACATTGATGGCCCGGGGTTGGCGGTCATGAGGACGGAGCAGAGCTAGAGGCAGCTCCGGAGCGTGGCCCGGCATCAGATGTGTTCTAAATAACTTTGACAGAGGAGTTTTATTGTCTCTCAGTGCTGCAGCTAATCTGATGAGAGGGGATGCCACGCTGCGGCAGAAACACAAGACACAGACAGACAGAGAGAGAGGCAGACGCTCAGCTGGTGGGAAATCTGCCCTCTGAATCTCTCCCCCACTCTCTCTCACCTCTCTTCAGTCTTGCTTCCTTTCCTGCCTCTCCCGCTCCATCCTCTTTCCCTCTTTACAGATGATTTGGGAAGTCACAGCTTTTCCCTTCCATTTATGAAATTGCTCATGTATTTTCTCCCTCCCGCCGTGCTCTCTCTCTCCCCATAAGTCTTTGTGGATGCATCCTCTCAGCAGACACTCAGAGTCAAATCCCATCCAGAGAGTGCAGCTCAGTGGGAGAGTACTCAAAATTCATAGCAGGGTAATCCTCTCTCCTCGTGGCATTACTGGCCCTGGCGTTCCCTGCCGCTCACCCTTAATCCGCACCCATGCCCTCGTATTTACCTCCAAAAGCCATGCACAGCCAGGCAACCGCATCACAACTAAGGACAGGCTCTGAGGTTGTAGTGGCTGTAGTGTTGTCATTGTGCTTCTCTGCTTGGTGAGGGCAGATAGGGAGATTTAAAGGACCTTGAGTCTCCGTCTCTGTTTGCATGACATACTGTTTCAGGGCCTGTGTTGGAGGGCAAAGGGAGAATTATGGTTTTACATTAAACGGGATGACAGAGGCTGTCTGAATGACAGAGGGTGACACACTCAATTGTATCTGTGTGTGTGTGTGTGTTTGAGAGAGTGTATTTCAAGTTTTAGGGTATATGTGATACATACTACACTGAGTATACAAAACATTAAGCTCTTTCCATGACATAGACTTACCAGGTGAATACAGGTGAAGCTATGATCCCTTATTGATGTCACTTGTTAAATCCACTTCAATCAGTGTAGATGAAGGGGAGGAGACAGGTCAAGAAGGATTTTTTGTGATATCCCTGACACATTTTTCAAATGTCTGTACTGTATGTATATGTGTTTTATTACCTGACAAATATATTCTATCTATCTATCTATCTATCTATCTATCTATCTATCTATCTATCTATCTATCTATCTATCTATCTATCTATCTATCTATCTATCTATCTATCTATCTATCTATCTATCTATCTATCTATCTATCTATCTATCTATCTATCTATCTATCTATCTATCTATCTATCTATCTATCTATCTATCTATCTATCTATCTATCTATCTATCTATCTATCTATCTATCTATCTATCTATCTATCTATCTATCTATCTATCTATCTATCTATCTATCTATCTATCTATCTATCTATCTATCTATCTATCTATCTATCTGCCTGCCTGCCTGCCTGCCTGCCTGCTACTGATATATATATCAGGCCAGTACATCAGGAGACGTGGAGGAGACCGTAGGAGGGCAACAACCCAGCAGCAGGACCGCTACCTCCGCCTTTGTGCAAGGAGGAGCAGGAGGAGCACTGCCAGAGCCCTGCAAAATGACCTCCAGCAGGCCACAAATGTGCATGTGTCTGCTCAAACGGTCAGAAACAGACTCCATGAGGGTGGTATGAGGGCCTGACGTCCACAGGTGGGGGTTGTGCTTACAGCCCAACACCGTGCAGGACGTTTGGCATTTGCCAGAAAACACCAAGATTGGCAAATAAGCCACTGGCGCCCTGTGCTCTTCACAGATGAAAGCAGGTTCACACTGAGCACGTGACAGACGTGACAGAGTCTGGAGACGCCGTGGAGAACATTCTGCTGCCTGCAACATCCTCCAGCATGACCGGTTTGGCGGTGGGTCAGTCATGGTGTGGGGTGGCATTTCTTTGGGGGGCCGCACAGCCCTCCATGTGCTCGCCAGAGGTAGCCTGACTGCCATTAGGTACCGAGATGAGATCCTCAGACCCCTTGTGAGACCATATGCTGGTGCGGTTGGCCCTGGGTTCCTCCTAATTAAAGACAATGCTAGACCTCATGTGGCTGGAGTGTGTCAGCAGTTCCTGCAAGAGGAAGGTATTGATGCTATGGACTGGCCCGCCCGTTCCCCAGACCTGAATCCAATTGAGCACATCTGGGACATCATGTCTCGCTCCATCCACCAACGCCACGTTGCACCACAGACTGTCCAGGAGTTGGCGGATGCTTTAGTCCAGGTCTGGGAGGAGATCCCTCAGGAGACCATCCGCCACCTCATCAGGAGCATGCCCAGGCGTTGTAGGGAGGTCATACAGGCACGTGGAGGCCACACACACTACTGAGCCTCATTTTGACTTGTTTTAAGGACATTACATCAAAGTTGGATCAGCCTGTAGTGTGGTTTTCCACTTTAATTTTGAGTGTGACTCCAAATCCAGACCTCCATGGGTTGATAAATTGGATTTCCATTGATTATTCTTGTGTGATTTTGTTGTCAGCACATTCAACTATGTAAAGAAAAAAGTATTTAATAAGATTATTTCTTTCATTCAGATCTAGGATGTGTTGTGTAAGTGTTCCCTTTATTTTTTTGAGCAGTATATATATATATATATATATCTAACCCACACACCTCTGAGACTATTGAAGACAGTTGAGTTCATATCTCCCTAAAGTGATAAATTACTAATTGGTACATTTGGTATAATGGTAGATAGTGTATGCATTGCCCTGTCGGTTTTAACAGAGCACAACCCCGTCATCCTCTCATCCACTTTGCCCTCCTTCAAACCTGTGACCGCTGACAGACTTCCAGGTGTGCCCTCACCCAGGAGACAGGCCCAGTGTCACCGGCACAGAACGACTTGTCAGAGAGTACGTGTAGACTCCTGATAACGTTTGGTGATATTTGCTGGCTGACTTTCCTGTCCTCTCGATTCCCAGGACTGTCTTCACACTGACTGTATAAGTGACCTGGTGTCTGTGGGAGACACACTGGAAGGAGATCAGAATATGAAATGATCATATTATTAAAGTTGTACCTTTGACATTGTCCTATGGTAGTGTTTCTGGAGCAGCTTGTTGTTCTATCATAGATTGAAATGTATTCAGCTACCATTTATAGTAGTTAAACACCTGAAACTATCCCCGGAAATCAGGTGGGAAAGACATTGGCTCACCTGTGTTCAAATACATTGGCCATGTCTTCACTGCTGTTAAACATGATCAAATAACAAGTGCATTCAGTTTACAGTATATGCACATGTCTTATCTAGCTATTGGTGTAGCAAACAACATGGTGCATCCAGCTCCCACGCTTTCTCAACTAAGACAAAATATCGATCAGGTCCAATCAGTCATGCATTCATGGATTTTAACTTACAGTTTTTCTCCATTGGTTTGGCTCATTTCTTGAAAGAGAAATTACATTCTCAAAACTACATGGACAAACCTCCAAACCACTTGGCAATTGTTCACAACAGAATTGAATTTCTCATTCATTTCATCAAATTGCAAATGTCTAAGTACATGTCTCAATGTCTCAGTACATCTTTGCAAATGCTTAAGTACATGTAGCCTACATTTAGCACAATTTCCAAGTGAATAGATCTTATCGATCTAAACTGATTGTTGATTCTCAGTCTAATGGTTGTTCGCTCCAAAACGTGTCAGCGTCATTTCATTGTATAAGTCATCACATGCACAATAGTCTGTTCAATTGTCAAAATTAGTCAAGAACATAATACCATGAATACCATATATGAATCCCTTGGAACATTTGATACATTTATTACAGCAATTGACAGTCAGGTGAAACTAGACTAACGAAGGAGGAGTTTCACACATCTCAGATGACCAATCAAACAGTATGTTTAGTTACCTGACAGGTGCTGTCCATGACTGTGAATGCTGCCAAACATGTATGTAAAGAGCTTGACCATGCAGGACCAGTACAATTTCTGAACATGGAGGCACCTGGCCAAGTAAATGAACAAGGGCAACTGCCTGCTCGAGGAAGAGGAAGAGGAAGAAGAAGAGGAGGAGGAGTAAGGGTGCGTGGTGGTGGAATAGGGGGAAGAGGCCGAGGAGCACGAAGACACCATGCTGTCCCGGATGAAATTCGGGCCACAATTATAGACCATGTTATCAACCATGGCCTCACAATGGCGGAGGCAGGTCGCCGAGTGCAGCCTAATGTGCCTCGCTCAACAGTCTCCTCCATCATCCAAACCTTTCACTGGGAAAACAGGTATGTAGTCAGTCAATGATGGAATTATATGTTGTATAGGACAGGACACTGTGCATAGAGCAAGAAATATATTTATTTACACATTTACCTATTCATTTAGTGTGTGTGTGTGTGTGTGTGTGTGTGTGTGTGTGTGTGTGTGTGTGTGTGTGTGTGTGTGTGTGTGTGTGTGTGTGTGTGTGTGTGTGTGTGTGTGTGTGTGTGTGTGTGTGATAGGCCTACAGTAATATCTTACCTCAATGGGATGTTATGATACTAAAAATGACAAGAAAAACATTGGAGAAAATAAACTATGGAATAGTTTATTTTCTACAGTATTGATGATACAGTTTACAGTAGTATTCCAGTCACTGTGCAGTGATGCATTAGAATTGTGGTAAAGTTACTGTATGTAAAACAACAATACAATTACATAGGTAACTCATTCTGTAAGGAATACATAAGGTATACATTACGAATGGAGTGTTGTCCTTTGACTTCTATATCTAGGATTGGACGACAACCTTGCACGGGTGGCAGAGGAAAACTTCTCAATGAACAACAAGAACAAGAGATCTGTAACATGGTGATGGCAAATAATGCCATCACATTGAGACAGATCCACGCTGCAATCCTACAAGACAATGCCATATTCCAAAATGTCAACTCTATAAGCAACTCCACAATAGACCAGATATTGAAGAAGCATCAGATGACAATGAAGCAAATTTACAGGGTACCATTTGAGAGGAACTATGATAGAGTGAAAGAGCTGCGGTACCAGTATGTACATGTAAGTCAGTTACTGGTTGTCCATCATTATAACCTTTTTACAATTAAGCAGTGGTTCCCAAACTTTTTTGGCTTCAGTACCCACTTTACCTGATTTGTGTATCCAGGTAATCCAGGTATGGAAGTATTTGATTTATCTGACTTCAACATTTCGCCTAAAAACTGCAGCTTACTGTATGATGCAATTATCATTATAATCCTTATTTTGAAGAATATAACATACAATAAGAAAAGGGGTCAAAGAGCTACAATTAGTGCCTCCCATGTAAATCTATCTAATACTGTGGGTTTTACTGTAACATTTCAGTAAGTCTAGTCATTGATGATTTCCCCCCTCCCCTTTCTGTCAAATACCCCTGTAGTACCTCTGCATAGGGGTACATGTACCCCAGGTTTGGAACCACTGGAGTAGTGGCCAGTAGAATATTGAACTTGTGGGGAACATAGAACATTCCTATGTAATTGTCTGTAACTGTAGTGTATGACTCTTCTGTATGACTGATTTGATGTTTTCTTTTTTTACGCTATTGTAGAGAATAATGGCATTGGAAGGAAACGAGACCCATCACATCCTCGTGTTTGTGGATGAAGCTGGCTTCAACCTGGCCAAGTGCCGAAGACGTGGCCGTAATATTATTGGCCACCGGGCCACGGCGGATGTCCCAGGCCAGTGAGGGGGCAATATAACTATGTGTGCTGCCATATCTGAGAATGGTGTGGCCACTCACATCCCCAGTCTTGGCCCATACAATACACAGAAGCTCCTCGTCTTCTTGGACCGCCTTCATTTTGATTTGATCCCTGAAAATGAGAGAGGTCTCGTAGGGCCTCACCTACCACAATATGTCATTGTATGGGACAATGTGAATTTCCACCGTGGCCCGCTCATCAGGGCCTGGTTCAATACTCATCCAAGGATGGTCATGGTGTTCCTACCACCTTACTCTCCTTTCCTCAATCCTATTGAGGAGTATTTCTCCGCTTGGAGGTGGAGAGTGTATGAGCATCGGGCTCAAGATCAGAGGTCCCTGCTCCATGCAATGGACGCTGTGTGTGAGGATATTACAGGAGATCAGTGTAGGGGATGGTTGCGACATGCACGCCGTTTCTTCCCTCGTTGCATCGCAAGGGAGAATATACGCTGTGATGTGGACGAGAATCTGTGGCCAGACAGACAGCAGCGTGTGGATGGCCGGGAGGGTGAGGATGGTGGCCAGGAGAGGGAGGGTGAGGACAGCGACCAGTGAAGAACTGTTAGTTGTGAAACTCCAGCTTTATTTACAGCACTGTAGGCTGCATATAATTTTCATTGTTTTTTGTTTGTGTGTTTATATTACAGTATATTATGCTGTATACATTTTCTTTTTACTCTGATGTATGGAAGTTACTTTATGTGTGTGAATGATAATAGTTACAATTTCCTTGGCAGTATGAGTGCAATGTGTGATGTCAAACCTCTTACCCTAAAATCCTATTTCTTTTTTTTAGTTTTATACACAATTGTATTCTGTTAGCTGGACAAAAAACAGTACAGTAACCATTGTCAATGAAGGACTGGGCTAAGACTGAAAGGTGGACATGAGGGATATTTCAATGGTCCTCTGCCATAGTGACAAAACATCTAAACATTTTGACTTGCAGTGCTTACACAATGCCAAAGGGACGAAGTATTTTGGGGGCACTGACTGTTTAAATGAGAAATACATTTAGTTTTGGTTAAAGCACCAAGAGTGTTGAGAACGTCCGGTCTCTTTCAAGAAATGAGCCAAAGCAATTGAGAAGGATCTTTGCCATTTTCGTGGCACTGACTCTTTATATGGGAAATGAATTTAGTTTTGAAGCATGAGTGAACAGTTTTAGGAGAGATATGAGCTTTTGCAAGTGAGCTATAGTGTTGTGCTGAACTGTAAGACTGTTTTGCCAAATGATCTTAGAGTTTTGAGAATGTAATTTCTGTTTCAAGAAATGAGCCAAACCAATGGAGAAAAACTGTAAAAGGCAATACTACTGACTTTTAATGAAACAGAAGACACATTAGTACATACACAGGTGTAATTTCAATACGTGCAATAATTGGGCTATGTACAATATTTTATTTGGTTTTTGTTTATATATAGAATTGTTTTATAGGTATATTGCATGTTCTGTCCAATAGAAATGTGTCTCTATTGGCAATGTTCTGAACTCTGTGTTGAACCATGTCTCTATGTCCTGATTTTTCTCTGTTGATGTCTCTATGTCCTGATGTCTCTATGTCCTGATGTCTCTGTCCTGATGTCTCTATGTCCTGATGTCTTTATGTCCTGATGTCTCTATGTCCTGATGTCTCTATGTCCTGATGTCGCTATGCCCTGATGTCTCTCTGTCCTGATGTCTCTATGTCCTGATGTCTCTGTCCTGATGTCTCTCTGTCCTGATGTCTCTATGTCCTGATGTCTCTGTCCTGATGTCTCTGTCCTGATGTCTCTATGTCCTGATGTCTCTATGTTCTGATGTCTCTATGTCCTGATTTCTCTCTGTCCTGATGTCTCTATGTCCTGATGTCTCTGTCCTGATGTCTCTATGTCCTGATGTCTTTATGTCCTGATGTCTCTATGTCCTGATGTCTCTGTCCTGATGTCTCTATGTCCTGATGTCTCTGTTGATGTCTCTATGTCCTGATGTCTCTATGTCCTGATGTCTCTATGTCCTGATGTCTCTGTCCTGATGTCTCTATGTCCTGATGTCTCTATGTCCTGATGTCTTTATGTCCTGATGTCTCTATGTCCTGATGTCTCTGTCCTGATGTCTCTATGTCCTGATGTCTCTGTTGATGTCTCTATGTCCTGATGTCTCTATGTCCTGATGTCTCTATGTCCTGATGTCTCTGTCCTGATGTCTCTATGTCCTGATGTCTCTATGTCCTGATGTCTCTGTCCTGATGGCTCTATGTCCTGATGTCTCTGTCCTGATGTCTCTATATCCTGATGTCTCTGCCCTGATGTCTCTATGTCCTGATTTCTCTGTCCTGATGTCTCTATGTCCTGATGTCTCTGTCCTGATGTCTCTCTGTCCTGATGTCTCTGTCCTGATGTCTCTATGTCCTGATGTCTCTATGTCCTGATGTCTCTGTCCTGATGTCTCTCTGTCCTGATGTCTCCATGTCCTGATGTCTCTGTCCTGATGTCTCTATGTCCTGATGTCTCTGTCCTGATGTCTCTATGTCCTGATGTCTCTATGTCCTGATTTCTCTCTGTCCTGATGTCTCTATGTCCTGATGTCTCTATGTCCTGATGTCTCTATGTCCTGATGTCTCTGTCCTGATGTCTCTGTCCTGATGTCTCTATGTCCTGATGTCTCTGTCCTGATGTCTCTATGTCCTGATGTCTCTATGTCCTGATGTCTCTATGTCCTGATGTCTCTGTCCTGATGTCTCTGTCCTGATGTCTCTATGTCCTGATGTCTCTGTCCTGATGTCTCTATGTCCTGATGTCTCTATGTCCTGATGTCTCTATGTCCTGATGTCTCTGTCCTGATTTACATTTACATTACATTTATGTCATTTAGCAGACGCTCTTATCCAGAGCGACTTACAAATTGGTGCATTCACCTTATGATATCCAGTGGAACAACCACTGGGCCACTGTACATCTATATATTTTTTTTTTTTGGGGGGGGGGGGGGGTTAGAAGGATTACTTTATCCTATCCCAGGTATTCCTTAAAGAGGTGGGGTTTCAGATGTCTCCAGAAGGTGGTGATTGACTCCGCTTTCCTGGCGTCGTGAGGGAGCTTGTTCCACCATTGGGGTGCCAGAGCAGCGAACAGTCCTGATGTCTCTATGTCCTGATGTCTCTGTCCTGATGTCTCTGTCCTGATGACTCTGTCCTGATGTCTCTATGTCCTGATGTCTCTATGTCCTGATGTCTCTGTCCTGATGTCTCTATGTCCTGATGTCTCTATGTCATGATGTCTATGTCCTGATGTCTCTATGTCCTGATGTCTCTATGTCCTGATGTCTCTGTCCTGATGTCTCTGTCCTGATGTCTCTATGTCCTGATGTCTGTTCTTTTTTACTGTATGATGTATTCATGTTTTTCAGTTTTTTATATAATGACTTCATGTCTAGATGTTCACCTACACTACCGCTCAAAATTTTGTCCGTTAAAATAACATCAAATTAATCAGAAACATAGTGTAGAAATTGTTAATTTTGTAAATGACTATTGTAGCTGGAAACGGCAGATTTTTTATGGAATATCTACATAGGCGTACAGAGGCCCATTATCAGCAACCATCACTCCTGTGTTCCAATGGCACATTGTGTTAGCTAATCCAAGTTTATCATTTTAAAAGGCTAATTGATCATTACTGGCAGCTTCATTAAATAGTACCCGCAAAACACCAGTCTCAACGTCAACAGTGAAGAGGCGACTCCGGGATACTGGCCTTCTAGGCAGAGTTGCAAAGAAAAAGCCATATCTCAGACTGGCCAATAAAAAGAAAAGATTAAGATGGGCAAAAGAACACAGACACGGGACAGAGTCTCCTCTTCCCTGTTGACGTTGAGACTGGTGTTTTACGGGTACTGTTAAATGAAGCTGCCAGTTGAAGACTTGTGAGCCGTCTGTTTCTCAAACTAGACACCCTAATGTACTTGTCCTCTTGCTCAGTTGTGCACTGGGGCCTCCCACTCCTCTTTCTATTCTGGTTAGAGCGTGAAGGGAGTAGGGAGTAGTACACAGTAGTGTATGAGATCTTCAGTTTCTTGGCAATAGCCTTTATTT
This sequence comes from Salmo salar, assembly GCF_965601325.2. NCBI lineage: Eukaryota > Metazoa > Chordata > Actinopteri > Salmoniformes > Salmonidae > Salmo > Salmo salar. The sequence continues at coordinate 22,351,988 of NC_138291.1, read as the reverse complement.
CTCAGAACAAGAGTAGACTGACGAGTTTCAAAAGAAACGTCTTTGTTTCTGGCCATTTTGAGCCTGTAATCGAACCCACAAATGCTGATGCTCCAGATACTCAACTAGTCTAAAGAAGGCAAGTTTTATTGCTTCTTTAATCAGGACAACAGTTTTCAGCTGTGCTAACATGATTTAGAAAGGGGTTTTCTAATGATCATTTAGCCTTTTAAGGTGATAAACTTGGATTAGCTAACACAATGTGCCATTGAAACACAGGAGTGATGGTTGCTGATAATGGGCCTCTGTATGCCTATGTAGATATTCCATTAAAAATCTGCTGTTTCCAGCTACAATAGTCCTTTACAATATTAACAATGTCTGCACTGCATTTCTGATCAATTTGACAGATTTGCTTTTCTTTCAGAAACAAGGACATTTCCAAGTGACTGTCACGACTTCCACCGAAGTCGGTCCCTCTCCTTGTTCGGCGGCGTTCGGCGGTCGACGTCACCGGCCTTCTAGCCATCGCCGATCCACTTTTCATTTTCCATTTGTTTTGTCTTTGTTTTACACACCTGGTTTCAATTCCCCTATTACTTGTTCATTATTTAACCCTCCATGGTTTTATGTGAGTGATTGTTTGTATGTATACGGTCCGTTATTGTGGGCTAGTTCATTGTGTTGTATTTATTGATACTTTGAGTAAATTACGTTCCTTACTCATTTCTGCTGTCCTGCGCCTGACACCTCCACACCAGCTACACACAGGCCGATTACAGAATCACTCACCGAAACGAATGGAATCAGCAGGAGCAGACGCCTTCCCTGTGGCAGTAGAAGAGCGCGTCCAGCAGCACGCGACCATGTTGCAACGTCTGGGCACCGCCATGGATCGCGTGCTGCAGACGATGGATCGTTGGGAGAGAGGAGGAGGATTTCCAGCGCCTCCACCTGCCCCACTACCGTTGACCCCACTGTCCACCCTTCCTTCACCCAGTCCCAGCGGGATTCGGCTCGCGCTCTCGAGGGAGTATGATGGGACGGCTGCCGGATGCCAGGGATTCCTACTACAGCTGGAGTTCTACCTGGCGACCGTCCACCCGGCTCCTTCGGGACGTGAGAGCATGTCCGCCCTTGTCTCCTGCCTCTCAGGCAAAGCCCTGGAGTGGGCCAACGCCGTATGGAGTGAAGGCGACCATTACGCAGAGTTCACCCGCCGCTTTCGGGCAGTTTTCGACCACCCGCCTGAGGGTCGAGCGGCGGGTGAACGACTGTTCCTCCTGAGGCAGGGGACGAGCAGCGTGCAGGATTTTACATTGGACTTCCGGACCCTGGCCGCCAGCGTAGGATGGAACGACAGGGCCCTGATCGATCACTACCAGTGCAGTCTGCGCGAGGACGTCCGTCGGGAGTTGGCCTGCCGAGACACCACCCTCACGTTGGACCAGCTGGTGGACCTGTCCATCTGGCTGGACTACCTGCTGGTTGCCCGCGGACATCCGGATCGGGGCCTGTCAGTTCCATCCCCCAGCACCTCCTCTCCGACGCCCATGGAGCTGGGAGGTGCTGCACTTAGGGCGACCGGGGGAGGGGCCATTCCCTGCACCATCTGTGGCTGCAGAGGGCACACTGCTGGTCGGTGCTGGGGGGGTTCCTCAGGTGAGTCGGAACCAGGCTCACCCAGAGCCCCCTGTTGCTCACATGTATGTGTTTATCAAATTTCCTGAGTTTTCCCCGCATCCCCAGCATAAGGCGCTCGTAGATTCAGGTGCAGCTGGGAATTTTATTGACCGTTCATTTGCCCATAGTTTAGGGATTCCCCTGGTTCCTGTGGATATGCCCTTCCCTGTGCACGCCCTAGATAGTCGACCATTAGGGTCAGGGCTGATTAGGGAGGCCACCACTCCACTAGACATGGTTATGCAGGAGGGTCACAAGGAGAGAAACAGTCTCTTCCTTATTGATTCTCCTGTGTTTCCCATGGTGCTGGGCCTACCCTGGTTGGCCTGTCACGACCCCACTATTTCGTGGCAACAGAGGGCTCTCAAGGGGTGGTCACGAGAGTGCTCAGGGATGTGTGTAGGGGTTTCCATCGGTGCGACTACGGTGGAAAGTCCAGACCAGGTATCCACCGTGCGCATCCCCTCTGAACATGCCGATTTGGCTCTCGCCTTCTGTAAGAAGAGGGCGACTCAATTACAACCCCATCGACAGGGGGATTGTGCGATAAATCTCCTGGTAGACGCTGCACTTCCCAGGAGTCATGTGTATCCTCTGTCACAGGAGGAGACGGCAGCTATGGAAACGTATGTCTCCGAGTCCCTGGGGCAGGGATACATTCGGCCCTCCACTTCACCTGCCTCCTCAAGTTTCAGGGTATCAATCAGATCACTGTGAGGTACAGCTACCCGCTGCCTCTTATCTCCAGTGCGATCGAGTCAATGCACGGGCCGCGCTTCTTCACAAAATTGGATCTCAGGAGCGCTTACAACCTGGTGCATATCCGGGAGGGGGATGAGTGGAAGACGGCATTTAGTGCCACCTCAGGGCATTATGAGTACCTCGTCATGCCGTACGGGTTGATGAATGCTCCATCAGTCTTCCAGGGCTTTGTTGACGAGATTTTCCTGGACCTGCATGGGCAGGGTGTAGTGGTGTATATCGACGACATTCTGATATACTCCGCTACACGCGCCGAGCATGTCTCCCTGGTGCGCAGGGTGCTTGGTAGACTGTTGGAGCATGACCTGTACGTCAAGGCTGAGAAATGTCTGTTCTTCCAACAGTCCGTCTCCTTCCTAGGGTACCGCATTTCCACGTCAGGGGTGGAGATGGAGAGTGACCGCATTTCAGCCGTGCGTAATTGGCCGACCCCCACCACGGTACAAGGAGGTGCAGCGGTTTCTATGCTTTGCCAACTACTACCGGAGGTTTATCCGGGGTTTTGGTCAGGTAGTGGCTCCCATTACCTCACTGCTGAAGGGGGGACCGGTAAGACTGCAGAGGTCGGCTGAGGCGGACGGGGCGTTTGGTCACCTGAAGGCTCTGTTTACCTCGGCTCCCGTGCTGGCTCATCCGGATCCCTCTTTGGTGTTCATAGTGGAGATGGACGCGTCCGAGGCTGGGATCGGAGCCATGCTCTCTCAGCGCTCGGGCACGCCACCGAAGCTCCACCCTGGGCTTTCTTTTCGAAGAAGCTCAGCCCGGCGAAGTTTAACTATGATGTGGGGGACCGGGAGCTGTTGGCTCTTGTCAAGGCTCTGAAGGCATGGAGACATTGGCTTGAGGGGGCTAAACACCCTTTTCTCATCTGGACTGACTACCGCAATCTGGAGTACATCCGGGCGGCGAGGAGACTGAACCCTCGCCTGGCAAGGTGGGCCATGGTCTTTACTCGTTTTGTTTTAACTCTGTCCTACCGACCAGGTTCCCAGAACGCTAAGGCAGATGCACTGTCCCGGATGTATGACACAGAGGAGTGGTACATGGATCATACTCACATTCTTCCGGCCTCTTGCCTGGTGGCACCGGTGGTGTGGGAGTTGGACGCGGACATCGAGCGGGCGTTACGCACAGAGCCCAGTCCTCTCCAGTGTCCAGCTGGGCGCCTGTACGTTCCGTCTGCTGTCCGTGACCGTTTGATCTATTGGGCCCACTACGTCACACTCCTCTGGTCATCCTGGCATCGGTCGGACGGTGCGTTGCCTTAGTGGGAAGTAGTGGTGGTCCACCTTGGCCAAGGACGTGAGGGTTTATGTTTCCTCCTGCTCGGTGTGCGCCCAGTGCAAGGCTCCCAGGCACCTGCCCAGAGGGAAGTTACAACCCCTCCCCGTTCCACAACGGCCATGGTCACACCTGTCGGTGGACTTCCTGACGGATCTTCCTCCCTCACAGGGCAACACCACGATCCTGGTCGTTGTGGATCGGTTTTCTAAGTCCTGCCATCTCCTCCCTTTGCCCGGTCTCCCTACAGCCCTACAGACTGCGGAGGCCCTGTTCAATCATGTCTTCCGGCACTACGGGGTGCCTGAGGACATAGTCTCTGATCGGGGTTCCCAGTTTACGTCCAGAGTATGGAGGGCGTTCATGGAACGTCTGGGGGTCTCGGTCAGCCTCACCTCAGGTTTTCACCCCGAGAGTAATGGGCAGGCGGAGAGAGTAAACCAGGATGTGGGTAGGTTTCTGCGGTCATATTGCCAGGACCGACCGGGGAAGTGGGCGGCGTTCATCCCCTGGGCAGAGATGGCCCAAAACTCACTCCGCCACTCCTCCACTAACCTCTCCCCTTTCCAGTGCGTACTGGGGTATCAGCCGGTTCCGGCACCTTGGCATCAGAGCCAGATCGAAGCTCCTGCGGTGGACGAATGGTTTAAGTGCTCGGAGGAGACCTGGGACGTTGCTCATGTGCATCTGCAATGGGCCGGTAGGCGACAGAAGGCGAGTGCCAACCGCCACCACAGTGAGGCCATGGTGTTCGCACTGGGGGACCGGGTCTGGCTCTCGACTCGAACCCTGCCCCTCCGCCTGCCCTCCGGTTTGTGGGGCTATTCAAAGTCCTGAGGACACTGAACGAGGTATGCTACAGGTTACAGCTTCCCCCAGATTACTGTATTAATCCCTCGTTCCATGTGTCTCTCCTCAGGGCGTTAAGGTACCACGTTCATCTGTACAACCAATAGTAGGCAAGTATAAACACCATGGGACCACGCAGCCGTCATACCGCTCAGGAAGGAGACGCGTTCTGTCTCCTAGAAATGAACGTATTTTGCTGCGAAAAGTGAAAATCAATCCCAGAACAACAGCAAAGGACCTTGTGAAGATGCTGGAGAAAACAGGTACAAAAGTATCTTTATCCACAGTAAAACGAGTCCTACATCTACATAACCTGAAAGGCCGCTCAGCGAGGATGAAGCCACTGCTCATAAACCGCCATAAAAATGCCAGACTACGGTTTGCAACTGCACATGGGGACAAAGATCGTCTTTTTTTGAGAAATGTCCTCTGGTCTGATGAAATGTCTCTATATCTAGATGTGTATAATGTCTTCATGTCTAGATGTATATAATGTCTCTATGTCTAGAAGTGTATAATGTCTTCATGTCTAGATGTATATAATGTATTCATGTCTAGATGTATATAATGTCTCTATGTCTAGATGTATATACTGTCTTCATGTCTAGATGTGTATAATGTCTCTATGTCTAGATGTATATAATGTATTCATGTCTATATAATGTCTCTATGTCTATATGTGTATAATGTCTCTATGTCTGGATGTATATAATGTCTTCATGTCTAGATGAATATAATGTCTCTATGTCTGGATGTATATACTGTCTTCATGTCTAGATGCATATAATGTCTGTATATTCTAGATGTATATAATGTCTCTATGTCTAGATGTATATAATGTCTTCATGTCTAGATGTATATAATGTCTCTATGTCTAGATGTATATAATGTCTCTATATCTAGATGTATATAATGTCTCTATGTCTAGATGTATATAATGTCTTCATGTCTAGGTGTATATAATGTCTAGATGTGTATAATGTCTTCATGTCTAGATGTATATAATGTCTTTATGTCTAGATGTATATAATGTCTTCATGTCTAGATGTATATAATGTCTTCATGTCTAGATGTATATAATGTCTCTATGGCTACATGTATATAATGTCTCTATGTCTAGATGTATATAATGTCTCTATGTCTAGATTTATATAATGTCTCTATGTCTAGATGTATATAATGTATTCATGTCTAGATGTATATAATGTCTAGATGTATATAATGTCTATATGTCTAGATGTATATAATGTCTCTATGTCTAGATGTATATAATGTATTCATGTCTAGATGTATATAATGTCTCTATGTCTAGATGTATATAATGTATTCATGTCTAGATGTATATAATGTCTCTATGTCTAGATGTATATAATGTCTCTATGTCTGGATGTATATACTGTCTTCATGTCTAGATGTATATAATGTCTCTATGTCTAGATGTATATACTGTCTTCATGTCTGGATGTATATAATGTCTCTATGTCTGGATGTATATACTGTCTTCATGTCTAGATGTATATAATGTCTCTATGTCTAGATGTATATAATGTCTCTATGTCTAGATGTATATAATGTCTTCATGTCTAGATGAATATACTGTCTCTATGTCTAGATGTATATAATGTCTCTATGTCTAGATGTATATAATGTCTTCATGTCTAGATGTATTTAATGTCTTTATGTCTAGATGTATATAATGTCTTCATGTCTAGATGTATATAATGTATTCATGTCTAGATGAATATACTGTCTCTATGTCTAGATGTATATAATGTCTCTATGTCTAGATGTATATAATATCTCTATGTCTAGATGTATATAATGTCTCTATGTCTAGATGTATATAATGTCTCTATGTCTAGATGTATATAATGTATTCATGTCTAGATGTATATAATGTCTCTATGTCTAGATGTATATAATGTCTTCATGTCTAGATGTATATAATGTCTTCATGTCTAGATGTATATAATGTCTCTATGTCTAGATGTATATAATGTATTCATGTCTAGATGAATATAATGTCTCTATGTCTAGATGTATATAATGTATTCATTGCCTAGATGAATATAATGTCTCTATGTCTAGATGTATATAATGTATTCATGTCTAGATGTATATAATGTCTCTATGGCTAGATGTATATAATGTATTCATTGCCTAGATGAATATAATGTCTCTATGTCTAGATGTATATAATGTATTCATTGCCTAGATGAATATAATGTCTCTATGTCTAGATGTATATAATGTATTCATGTCTAGATGAATATACTGTCTCTATGTCTAGATGTATATAATGTATTCATGTCTAGATGTATATAATGTCTCTATGTCTAGATGTATATAATGTATTCATGTCTAGATGAATATACTGTCTCTATGTCTAGATGTATATAATGTATTCATGTCTAGATGTATATAATGTATTCATGTCTAGATGAATATACTGTCTCTATGTCTAGATGTATATAATGTATTCATGTCTAGATGAATATACTGTCTCTATGTCTAGATGTATATAATGTATTCATGTCTAGATGTATATAATGTCTCTATGTCTAGATGTATATAATGTATTCATGTCTAGATGTATATAATGTCTCTATGTCTAGATGTATATAATGTATTCATGTCTAGATGTATATAATGTCTCTATGTCTAGATGTATATAATGTATTCATGTCTAGATGTATATAATGTCTCTATGTCTAGATGTATATAATGTCTTCATGTCTAGATGAATATAATGTCTCTATGTCTAGATGTATATAATGTATTCATGTCTAGATGTATATAATGTCTCTATGGCTAGATGTGTATAATGTCTCCATGTCTAGGTTTTAGGGACTACAGATGAGCTCTTAGCTAAATCTGGTGCGACATGTTTTCTCAGTGGTCTGAAACATAGGTTTTTGATGAGAATTGTGAGTGACAAATAAACATATTAATTTTAAAGAAATGTTTTATATTTCCTCCAATATTTTGGTCTGTAGTAACAGCTTAGTTCTGCTGTATACTATTCTAATGGCTTGTTTTTCTAGTTCCAGTGATGTCCTATCAATAGCTGCATTTACACAGGTAGCCCAATTCTGATCTTTTTTTCCACTAATTTGATTGGGCAAAAAGGCAGCCTCAAGGCCCGGATATATATAGTTCTGTTGTATACTATTGTAATTGCTTGTCTTCCAATGCTGTGTGGTTGTGGCTTGGCTACAGTTCTGCTGTAATGGCTTGTCTTCCAATGCTGTGTGGTTGTGGCTTGGCTACAGTTCTGCTGTAATGGCTTGTCTTCCAGTGCTGTGTGGTTGTGGCTTGGCTACAGTTCTGCTGTAATGGCTTGTCTTCCAATGCTGTGTGGTTGTGGCTTGGCTACAGTTCTGTTGTAATGGCTTGTCTTCCAGTGCTGTGTGGTTGTGGCTTGGCTACAGTTCTGTTGTAATGGCTTGTCTTCCAGTGCTGTGTGGTTGTGGCTTGGCTACAGTTCTGCTGTAATGGCTTGTCTTCCAGTGCTGTGTGGTTGTGGCTTGGCTACAGTTCTGCTGTAATGGCTTGTCTTCCAGTGCTGTGTGGTTGTGGCTTGGCTACAGTTCTGCTGTAATGGCTTGTCTTCCAATGCTGTGTGGTTGTGGCTTGGCTACAGTTCTGCTGTAATGGCTTGTCTTCCAATGCTGTGTGGTTGTGGCTTGGCTACAGTTCTGTTGTAATGGCTTGTCTTCCAGTGCTGTCTCTTTCTCCTGGGTGTTCATACTGCTTCTCTGTTCTGATGGACTGGATGGACACAGGGGAGTCGCCTTTCCTTTCACAGCCACACTGTGCAATTTAAACCTGCCTCGGGCATGAAGATATTATTCCCCAGCGATACCGACCAAAATGAATGAAAATTGTTTTAGAGGGATTATTATTAACATTCTCCTTTGGATGCCCTTTTGTCATATCACCACAGATACTCTTCCCTATTATTTTTATTTTTCCCATTTTTTTATAAATGTGTGCATACTTTCCTGTTGTGGTGGGTGTGGGGGTTGAGGTATGGTTGTGTCTGCATGAGCAAATATGAATTATTATACTGATCATTAGTAACTGTGCTATCACTTTTATTTAACTTTCTAACTTAATGTTATATCATCATGCCAGTTTGGTCTACAAATGCCCAGAGTTATATAGTATGTAGCAGTGATGAACATTTAATCGTTTAGGTCATTTTTTCCTCTCTACTGTGAGTGCATCACTGCATATAGCAACACATCATCCTCATGTCAGACGATGGAATGAGATTCCCTCCATACTGCTCTATTTCACACCTCTGGATAGATTCAGAGGCGTCTTTGCTCAAGGCTTGCTTGCGAAAGGTTAATATCACCCTTGTTCCTGTGGCAGGGAAATCCGCTATTTACATGGGAAGTAATAGAATTGACATTTTCCAGTTCATTATGCAGCCCCTGACCTTCAGGATGTATGACTGAGATCGCTGTGCTGCGTGTGTACTCACACCTCCCTCTAATGGGAAATGTTTGACCTTGTCAGAGATGCAGGGTGGTCAGGAAGGAAGGAGGGTGAACTCCCCTCTAGAGAGACGAAGCACAGAGGATGTAGTGAATGAGAAGATAACACGTCAGTAACACCTACAACACTCTGTTTAAGAGACGTCACATGGCAAAGACTTGCCAAGATGTCATTTGTGGGGGTAAGTGAGTTTGATGGCAAAGCATAATGCTGTCAAACCACACTTTGGACATTTGTAGCTTTCTAATAAGTAAACTATTTGATTTGTTTGAGTATTGATAAGGATTGTTGTAATTCTCTGGTGTTGAAGTGTTTGTGTGTTTGTGTACAGACAGACCCAGGAAGATTATCCTGCTTGGACCAGTAGTATCTTCATAAATTAAACTGAACAAAGTCTTTAACTGACTTTTCCTATTGTGTTTGGTTGTATGTTGAAATACTAAGGCTCTCACTTATGGATTCAGTGTTAAATCCATCTCTCTCTGTCTCCAAACGTAATGAAAAATAATCATATTGGAGTCTTTCACGGATTAGGGCATTTTGAATATGACTTGTAATCTCTCCCATTTGTCTGAAACACAATGACATCCACTGGCCGCTCTGTAGAGATAATCTCATTACTTGGTCGTCTTTTGTTTTCAGCTCCCTGCCTTTTATTCTTTATTAAAACATTTTGGTGCATTAAACATGCTAATTTGTAACTGTGCGTAATTGGGGTCCTGCTTTTAAAAAACCTTTCCCCATTTGTCAGAAGATTATGAATTTTATTAATCCTGTGGATTATAGGTTGGTAGAGTTCAGTTCAATGAAATGGACTTGGTTCCCTTTATTTCTAAGGCTATTCAAGATTATTAATGTAAAAAGAGCATTTATCATACCCAAAAGCCTTTGTCATACTAAACGATATGGTGTACCATTTAAACTTAATTTCCACTTTGGTTAAAATATGTGAGTTCAGTTATGGTTGAGGTGATTTGCAGGTTGGCATTCTCAAACCGATCAGCTTTCAGAGGGATCACATCAATACTATAGCATGTGATGTTTGTCCAAAACATCTATACATGTGTGAGACTAGGTAGACTAGAAGATGTGGTTTTATCAATAGCTAGTCCAGAATGGAGTGACACGGTCCTGTGGATGTATGAACTGGTTGAAAAACAGGTATAACACGAAGGTCATCATTGGATACTTTAATAGGACTTAGAGGTTAGGAGATCAGAGATAAGTGTGACTGTGAGATGATAGCTCATTCTCAAAAGAAAATAGATGAAAAAACTGTTTTTGGTAAGGACTTTTGACTTGCCTAGTTCAATAAAGGTTAAATAAAAGGTTAAATAAAATAAAGTAAAAGCGTCTGTCAAAGCGTCTGTCAGGGTGCGTCACGCTGTTACATAACAAATTATCATATGGATCAGGGAAAATCTCTGTTCAGATATTGAGTAACTTTTGATTTTGTGTCAACACATATTGTGGAGGTATGCCTCTCTTCGTGGTTGTCAGTAGAGGCGGGGAGAGAGCAATTTCCCTATTCCAGACTGCTTTCATATCTTGGGTGACTTAAGTGCCAGTGTGGTACAACGAGGCTCCTTTTTAATTGTTTGGACAGATCACTCAGGGGAGAAGTCTTTGATTATGTTTGTTGACAGAATAGGCACAGGCTTGCTGAGTGACTCTAGTGTCTGCATGTCTGCCTGCTCCTCTGCTATCATTGATGGTGATAGATAGATTATTTCAGTCCTCCTCACCATGGCTACAGTGCAGACAGAGCCTGACCCCTGACACACTGGTGTTTAGGGGCCTTCTCTTAGAATCCTTTACATTAGGGAAATGTAAATATCATGTTCTAAGCATGAACCAACTGAACTTATTTAGCCTATACTCAATATCCATGTACCTAATTAACGATCACATTTTAGATTAAATGACTGACAGCAAACTGACTATATGAGCAAAGGTATGAGAGCGTAGCTAAAGACAAAGACTTGTGAGTAAGCTGTGGTGTGTATGTTCTCACCTGTTGAGAGAGCAGAATGGTTTAGATCATTAGTATTCTACAGCTGAGTCTGAGTCTTGTTTCTTTGCTCTCTCGTCTCAGCAGCACTGGGGAATGATTAGGGTGACAGGCGATAGGCGATGACACAAGAAAGCAACAACCCTGCCTCCCTCCTCCATCCCCCCTTCCCTTCAACACAACAGCCCTCAAATTACCCACTTTGCTCTCAATATTATCAGACCAATCGACCCTGTCGTAATTACAGTATCTGTGTCGCCTACCCTCCATTAGCCTAACAAAAGTCTCAGAATCAGCCTACTTTCGGCAAATAACGTGGAGCACACTTGACTTTTATGGAGAGATAGTCGTTCACATCTGATGCCATTAACAAACAAAAATATGTTTCATGCCTGGCTGTGGCTGGCGAAATCTTTGATGCTACACTCGTAGAAAAAAGTGTTGCAAAAGGGTTCTTCGGCTGTCCCCATAGGATAAGAACCCTATTTGGTTCAATATAGAACCCTTATAGAACCAGCTGTCAGAGCAGCTCACAGATCACTGCACCTGTACATAGTCCATCTGTAAATAGCCCATCCAACTACCTCATCCCCATACTGTTATTTCTTTTTTTGCTCCTTTGCACCCCAGTATCTCTACTTGCACATTCATCTTCTGCACATCTATCACTCCAGTGTTTAAACTGCTAAATTGTAATTATTTCGCCACTATGGCCTATTTATTGCCTTTCCTCCCTTATCTTACCTCATTTGCACACCCTGTACATACACTTTTTTTCTATTGTGTTATTGACTGTATGTTTGTTTATTCCATGTGTAACTCCGTGTTGTTGTTTGTGTCGCACTGCTTTGCTTTATCTTGGCCAGGTCGCATTGTAAATTATAACTTGTTCTCAACTAGCCTACCTGGTTAAATAAAGGTGAAATAAATAAAAATAAAAAGTGTATGGGTTTCATGTAGAACCCTCTGTGGAAAGAGTCCTACCTGGAACCAAAAAGGGTTCTCCCATGGGGACAGCCGAATAACCATTTTAGGTTCTAGGTAGCACCATTTATTCTAAGAGTGTACAGTGAGAGAGGCAGACAATGTAATTCAAACACTTCTCTGGCTGTGCTGCTGTGTACACACAGACGCAACACTATAGTAGTATTTTCTCTCCATGCTCTTTCATTCCTTTGACAGCAACACAAATACAAATAATATCAAACTGTATCCTGAGTTAGGATCCTACTATCTGGTCTCACAGCAGAAAATAAATAAATCTTGCCGCTTTGGTGGAATCCAGGGCTGGGTCTTGAAGTTTACTGGATGAATGTTTTCCAGAATAATGTTAATTTGGAATACACAATGGCAAAACTTAACAGAACAAGGCTGTCCACAGTACAGTCATGGGCGGGGATATGGGCAGGGATGTGGGCGGGGATATGGGCAGGGATGTGGGCGGGGAAATGGGCGGGGATATGGGCAGGGATGTGGGAGGGGATATGGGCAAGGATATGGGCAGGGATATGGGCGGGGATATGGGCGGGGATGTGGGCGGGGATATGGGCAGGGATGTGGGCAGGGAAATGGACGGGGATATGGGCAGGGATGTCCTTCGTCATAAGGGACCAACTGTTAGTGTGACGCTGAGCCAGCGGAGCTTGTATTTTGATCGCACCGTGTTAGATACTAGCTGCTGAGCTGTGTTAGATACTAGCTGCTGAGCTGTGTTAGATACTGGCTGCTGAGCTGTGTTAGATACTAGCTGCTGAGCTGTGTTAGATACTAGCTGCTGAGCTGTGTTAGATACTGGCTGCTGAGCTGTGTTAGATACTAGCTGCTGAGCTGTGTTAGATACTAGCCGCTGAGCTGTGTTAGATACTGGCTGCTGAGCTGTGTTAGATACTGGCTGCTGAGCTGTGTTAGATACTAGCTGCTGAGCTGTGTTAGATACTAGCTGCTGAGCTGTGTTAGATACTAGCAGCTGAGCTGTGTTAGATACTAGCTGCTGAGCTGTGTTAGATACTAGCTGCTGAGCTGTGTTAGATACTGGCTGCTGAGCTGTGTTAGATACTGGGTGCTGAGCTGTGTTAGATACTGGCTGCTGAGCTGTGTTAGATACTGGCTGCTGAGCTGTGTTAGATACTAGCTGCTGAGCTGTTTTAGATACTGGCTGCTGAGCTGTGTTAGATACTGGCTGCTGAGCTGTTTTAGATACTGGCTGCTGAGCTGTGTTAGATACTAGCTGCTGAGCTGTGTTAGATACTGGCTGCTGAGCTGTGTTAGATACTAGCTGCTGAGCTGTGTTAGATACTAGCTGCTGAGCTGTGTTAGATACTAGCTGCTGAGCTGTGTTAGATACTAGCCGCTGAGCTGTGTTAGATACTAGCCGCTGAGCTGTGTTAGATACTAGCCGCTGAGCTGTGTTAGATACTAGCCGCTGAGCTGTGTTAGATACTAGCTTCTGAGCTGTGTTAGATACTAGCTGCTGAGCTGTGTTAGATACTGGCTGCTGAGCTGTGTTAGATACTGGCTGCTGAGCTGTGTTAGATACTGGCTGCTGAGCTGTGTTAGAGACTGGCTGCTGAGCTGTGTTAGATACTGGCTGCTGAGCTGTGTTAGATACTAGCTGCTGAGCTGTGTTAGATACTGGCTGCTGAGCTGTGTTAGATACTAGCTGCTGAGCTGTGTTAGATACTAGCTGCTGAGCTGTGTTAGATACTAGCTGCTGAGCTGTGTTAGATACTAGCTGCTGAGCTGTCTTAGATACTGGCTGCTGAGCTGTGTTAGATACTAGCTGCTGAGCTGTGTTAGATACTAGCTGCTGAGCTGTGTTAGATACTAGCTGCTGAGCTGTGTTAGATACTAGCTGCTGAGCTGTGTTAGATACTAGCTGCTGAGCTGTGTTAGATACTAGCTGCTGAGCTGTGTTAGATACTGGCTGCTGAGCTGTGTTAGATACTAGCTGCTGAGCTGTGTTAGATACTAGCTGCTGAGCTGTGTTAGATACTAGCTGCTGAGCTGTGTTAGATACTGGCTGCTGAGCTGTGTTAGATACTAGCTGCTGAGCTGTGTTAGATACTAGCTGCTGAGCTGTGTTAGATACTGGCTGCTGAGCTGTGTTAGATACTAGCTGCTGAGCTGTGTTAGATACTAGCTGCTGAGCTGTGTTAGATACTAGCTGCTGAGCTGTGTTAGATACTAGCTGCTGAGCTGTGTTAGATACTAGCTGCTGAGCTGTGTTCCTTTCTCCCGGGCTATGGAGAACGCCTTTTGTATTCTGAAGCGTGGCATGTGTTTGATCTCTGCCGTATCCCTCTAAGACATCATTGTGCAACACTGTAAAAGCAGAGGGATACAGAGCGTATGAAATATCAAGGAAGCTATTCATAAATATTAGATTAGATCAAAACAGCCGCTTGCTCTCCAGCGGCAAGTTCCTGGGTCAAGCCATCGAGATCCCTTTGATTTGTTCCACATGGGCTGAGTGGTAGACTACACAGTAGGCCGGAAAATAAAGTGCTCTGAACTAACTATGGAAGCTCTGAAAAACATGGACCCAATCTCACGCAGTCAAATTGGGTTCCTAATAATAAGATGGTAATAAAAACCAAAATGCTTCTGTTTTGTTCCATTTTCTGATCAACATTTTTCATTATTCATTATTCTTTTGTTTTGATTGTGTCCCTAACGTAAGACCAACCTGAAGAGATTAATGCAGTCTACCGACCCTTCCTCCTTCCCTCCACCAGAGCTGTTGACACAAATTGGTGAAATATCACTTTGATCATGAACAAACAAAACACAAACCTAATTAGCTTAATTCAGAATCTTTCCAAATGCCCTGATTTGTTATGAAAGCTCTCTATGAGTTGGAAGAGATGAAAACAGGAGTTGAAACAAGTCCCAGGACCTCGTATGGATTTTCTCTCTGCAGCTACGTCTTTGACATGGTGTGGGCACTCTGGGCAGATGTGGCCTTAAACTGTTGTGTCACTATACGACCTTCGAACTCCAGGCTCTTTTTAAGCAAAATCTAAAGGAAAGACATGTACCTATATTCAGTGTTTTTAAATCATGTCAGTAAACCATGCCTATGGTGAAATATAAGTGAGTATGGTATAGTACAGTATGGACAAAGCTCAATACTCCACCTTGCATTGACTTCAGGCAAGCTTTTCCCATTACGTTTTGACATTAATTTGTAACTTCGGACATTTAGCAGACACTCTATCCAGAGCAACTTACAGGAGCAACTAGGGTTAAGTGTGTTGCTCAAGGGCATGCAGGCAGATTTTTTTTCACCTAGTCAGCTCTGGGATTCAAACCAGCAACCTTTCTGTTACTGGCCCAACACTCTTAACCGCTAGGCTACCTACCGACATCAAAGGCAGTGGGAGACGTTTTTCTTCCCAGGCCGTTAAAAGTGGGCTTTGCTCGGTGGATCTTTGAGTGTGTGCCTCTCGGGGACACTTCACACAGTGCTCTGCATAGACATTTCTGTGAGGAGAGGACCAGTCACAGCCACCAAGGAGGGAGGCTGTGGGCTCTGCCACCTCACCACATGGACAGGGACTCTCCTTTCACCATCTCTCCCTCTTTCTTCTTCTCTCACTCCACTCTTCACGTGAAGAAAAATCAGTATTCATATTGTTTGTACAATGAACATTCTGAAATGTAATGTTAGTATGCAGTACACATCGTCTCCCAGTGTGTTTGGGTTTTACTGACTTTATGTATTTTTGTCACACAGTATGAAATGTATTGTTCATTGCATTCCACCTGCCTGGAGACGAAAGCTTCATATTTGTGGTTGCAGAGAGACACACACACAAACACACACTCACTCAAGTCCTCACTGCCTCCCTGCCTGTCCTTGCAGACTGATCAATGCAAATTCTGTTATTTACCCAACCCTGAAATTAAAGGACTATGGATCAATCTGACTCGCTTCCACAAGCCAAGGTGTGCTCACAAAGGCAAGCTGTCTTTTTACATGTGCTAAAAGACCCAGTCTGAAACTGCTGCCGTTTTAGTATTTTATCTCTTAGCTCTCACACATAAAGACACACACCTAATACTGCTCTGTCTCCCTCTTACACATTCACACATAAACACAGGCACGCATGCACACACACACACACACACACACACACACACACACACACACACACACACACACACACACACACACACACACACACACACACACACACACACTGGCGCTGTGGAACAGGGTTGCATCCTGAGCTGTTTTTCGAGCTGACCCACTTTCTGTGCTTGGCGAGGTAGGCTTGTGCTGCTGCTACTCTGCTGGGGGAGATCCCTGCAGATTCTTCCTAAACAGCCCCAGCCTCCTGACAGACTAGAATAGTGGCATGTTACCTACGTCTGTCTGTTTCTGTGTGTGTGTGGGTGTGGGTGTGTGTGTGTTTGTCTTGCTCTCTCTCTCTCTCTCCTCTCTCTCTCTCTCTCTCTCTCTTTCTCTGTCTATCTCGCACACAAACATACACACACACACACACACACACACACACACACACACACACACACACACACACACACACACACACACACACACACACACACACACACACACACACACACACACACACACACACACACACACACATACACACATACACACACAAACACACACGTACGCACAGACATTGAGAAATACATTTAATCCCAGATCTGTATTAATTTCGTCCCTCCCCTTCACTGTGTTTGTGTGAAATTACTGTTTCAATCTTGGTGCATCAGGAGGCCCTGAAGGTTATAAATTAAACATAAATGCAAATGCCTCTGCCATTGTTCCTCTTCTCATTCAAACAGATCAATGTGTCTGCAGATGAATGTGAGAACAGTGGGCCTTTTAATGAGCAGAGTGGAAAATTAGAGTTGCAAAGCTACAATGACACACCCAAAGCAACACTTTCATATACAAGAGCATAGTTCTCCATCAAGTAGAATATTTTTGATTATCTATGACACCACTCGACATTAGGCTGTTACAGCCAGATGCATATCAATCAATCAGTCAATCAAATGTATTTATAAAGCCCTTTTTACACCAGCAGATGTCACAAAGGGCTTATACAGAAACCCAGCATAAAACCCCAAAGAGCAGGCAATGTCGATGTAGAAGCATAGCGTTACATATGCTACTGTTTGCACAAAAAATGTGCTGTTGTTTGTTGGATTCTGCCTCTTAATATGCTGACGCCATAGGCAGTGACATTGTAATCCATAATACATGACAATACATGACACCTTATGGCATTGACAGCTCTCTGATCCTGACCATTCACATGGAAAAATGTCCTTTCCAATCTACACACACATGCACACACACACACACACACATGTATATGCACACACACACACACACCCAAACACCCACACAAACACACACAGATCACACACTTGTACATGTGTATAACAGTTCAGATATAAGCACCCCCTATTTGACCTTTGATACACAAACACACATACATAAACACAAACACCAACGTAAAGGTGAACTTCACCCAGGGTGTCCTACATTCACCTGATCAAGCTGTTCCTTTCTCTGCCATCTGCTCTTGATGCTGGGATGCCTGGGCAGGCAAGCCGTACCTAAATGCTAGATAGGCTGTGTTTAGACAGGCAGCCCAATTCTGATATTTTTTTTATCACAAATTGTTATTTTGACCAATCAAATCAGCTCTGAAAAAAATACCAATTAGTGGGAAAAATATCAGAATTGGGCTCCCTGTGTGAACGTGGCCATAGCGTCAGGACTGTGTAGTTTACTATCATGATATAATCTCTGTTACTCTTTACCATATGGACTCATCAAGACTAATGGCGAAGAGACTCTAGATGGATGTCTTTTGCTTTCATTGCATTCTGCGTTTGAATGAGTCTATGTTTGGAGTGTACGCAAGGGATGTAAGCCTACCTTTCCATCATTCATATTGCCATGTTATAAACAGAGCCTACATGTATTTTGAATGAGTGCTATAACATCAGGTGCACTTCAATGTTATTTTGCATCTGGTATACTTGTGCTTACATACTGTATCCACCAGGGGTCTTTTTATGTCCTTGCTGTTGACGGGGACTACTGATGGTGAGGGAGAGGAGACATTCACTCAGCATTTATGTCAGATTATCATTAAGTTCAGAAACTTGTTATGACATGGAATAGAATGTACAGTAGTACCCTTGCATTTACGAGAAATGTGTAACTCAATTGGGTAACATCATCATCAGTATCATTGAATCACCATTTTTATTATAATTATTATTATTATTATCATCATCATCATCATCCTACTTCTGTAAGGAACCGTTTCTATGTCTACTTTATCCAGTGTTGCCACTGTTAATAATGACAATAAGTAAGCTGCTCTCCCTCTGCCCATGTACAACTCGGAGGATTCTCACATCAAAAGCTTTTACTTGTATTGTTGCATTACATAGGCCAAGTCATTATTGCGGAGAGCTACCAGGAATAACTAATGTACAGTAAATACATCGTAGTAAGAATATAAGTGCAGATAGTTACACAGAAAGGATTACATCAGATAATCCATTGGTAGTTATTCTGTTATAAAGGCCTGTGTATTGTCGGTGGCGTAAAGTACTTATTAAGTAAAAAAAAACTTTAAAGTACTAAAGTTGTTTTTTGGGGTATGTGTACTTCACTTTACTACATTCCTCAAGATAATAATGTACTTTTTACTCCATACATTTTACCTGACACCCAAAAGTACTCATTACACTTTGAATGCTTAGCAGGACAGGAACATGGTCCAATTCAAGTACTTGTCAAGACCACATGCCTGGTCATCCCTACTGACACTGATCTGGCGGACTCACTAAACACAAACGCTTCGTTTGTAAATTATGTTTGAGTGTTGAAGTGTGCCCCTGGCTATCGTTGAATTCAAAAATCAAGAAAATGGTGCGGCCTGGTTTGCTTAATATAAGGACATTTGAAATTATTTATACTTTATATTTATACTTATTTTACTATAGACACTCAAGTATATTTTTGCAATGACATTTACTTTTGATACTTAAGTATATTTAAAACCAAATACTTTTAGACTTTTACTCAAGTAGTTTTTTACTGGGTGACTTTCACTTTTATTTGAGTCATTTTCTGTTATTAAGGTATCTTCACTTTTACTCAAGTATGACAATTGGGTACTTTTTTCACCCGTGTGTATTTTAGGTCCGAGCAACCCTTCTTTATCTGTTCAATAAACATAACTGATGAGCGAGAATAGGCAAAGGAAAATAAAGGGACCTAATAGTCAAGGGCAGTGACGTCACTTATATTTCAAAAACAATGTTCTCATAACTGCTGAAGATGATTAAAAAGCTTGTGGTTGGGGTAGTTACAGCGTGAGATTACATACTTATTCTGATAGCAACATTATTGTGCGCTGCAGCTTCTGTGGTTGCGTGTCGCTGTCTTTCAGAGCTGCAGAAACTGGAATGAGCCAAGAGGGAGCAGAGCGGAGTAGGCGACACTCAAACCCAGATCTGGAATCTAGCGTGTATTTATGATGGAGCTGCAAATCTTTGGAAGACACAAGCCTCTCTGAGAGGTAGTTTACTAAGTTCCAGCATAATGGTAGAAAAGGAAATGTAGTATATTAAGTAGGCTATTCCTCTATTCAATATGACTGTTTCACCCGGATACCATGCTACCATTCAATATTGTTTCTATACTAAATTATACAGTGACTTTCCTTCACTGGATAACATTGGAGACTCCAGTCCGCGTTTTCCATGTGAGGCGCGTTGGAGCCTGGTGGTGGATAATAGCTGGTGGAGCTTGCTCTCTCTCTCTCATGCCATGCTGGGCCAGAAGGGCTCCGGGAGACAAGCATTTACCCATATCCGGGTTTGAGGAAAGGAAAAAAGTTTCATTTAAACCCGGACGACAAACTTCAGCATGAAGCCTCACTGACCGCGCCAAAGCCGCGGCTGTCAGCAACGCATTTCACCGCCGATTTTTACAAGCATTACAGCGCTATAACATAGCTTCGTTTTTCCATTGAATATTTTTTTCCTGCTTGTGTTTTTCCTCTGTCTGTATTTTTTTTGTGTGATAGTGTTCTGTGCGTCGGTCAGTGTCCCTGTCTAAAATGTTCAAGTGACAATGGCTGCGCAAGTGGCATCAGCACCGACAATAACTAATAATAAGAATACGAAATTGTCTGGCAGTTTGGGTCAAGAGATACATTCAGGAGGAGGAAATATATCGAGACCTGGAGCAATGCTTGGAGCTGTTGATGGGACTAACACAATGAATAATGTTGATCACCACCACCGAAATGAGCTCAACATGGTCAATTCAACTTATTCTCCGAATAACAATTCTGACACACCGGAGAAGGAGAGTGGAAATAACGTCACTTCGTCAGATTCGACGACCTCACCGGGGGGGATGGAAACCAGGTTGATAGAGAACCATAAAGTGAAAAATGTTGGGAGCGGAGATCCCCCTCAGCACCTCACACCGCCGCAACAGCAGTCACAATTGAACCCGTTTCCTCAGCATCAGCAGCGCCAGATACAAAGTAACAACAACAACAGCCAAGCGACAAGGGGAGAGGGTGAGAATCAGCATCACGGAGGAAAGGAGGGTGTTTTGGGTAGCCAGCCAGAGCAGCAGATGCTAAATAAAGGTGAGGGGGATCATACCTGTAAACCAGGGGAGCGGATGGGTGCTAGGTATGAACATTCCAACTTGGGACCAACGACCAACAACATCATCAGCCAGCCCCAGAGCGCGGGAGGAAACAGCGAGTTTAATAACTACTATGGCACTTCCAGAGTAGGGCCCTGCTATGATCAACATGGCGGACAACAAAGCACAGGGATGGGGATGATGCACTCTTCGGGACCCAACAACATGGACCCAGTGCACAACTCCCAAGAAGGGTACCACAACAGCCACTACAACCACTATTCTGGCTACCGGCAGGGCTACTGTGGCGCGGGCTATGGCATGATGGCCCCGTCCAGACAGGGCAGTAACATGCTGATTGGCCCTGGCAGCAACACTCCAGCTGGCCACGTCAAGGCTGCTATGGGAGCTGCTGCCTGCGGTTCTGGTGGAAGTGTTGGGGGCTTTCAGAGATTCCCAGGACAGAGTCAGCATCCTACCGGGGCCACCCCGACACTAAACCAATTACTGACGTCTCCAAGTCCAATGATGCGAGGTTATGGAAGTGGCTACCAAGACTATAACAGTCCCTCTGCACAACAACAAGATGGCATCGGCCTGGGAAAAGACATGACTTCTCAGTATGGCTCCACAACCCATGGCTGGCCAGGGCAACAGAGAAATCACCCGTCCATGAGTCCTGGAAACGGAGGGCAAGGTATCAGCAGACCACAGGTAAATACTAGTTTTACAAACTCAGCTGTACTCTGAGTCACACCTGTCATGCTTGTAGAGTTGTTGATATGTGTTATTACACAGAAACTAATAATCCCTCTCGACTTCACATAAATATGATGTTTGTCGGTGAATAATGCACTTCTAATATTAATCTTGCTGTAAAGTAATTGGAGAAGATAATACTGGCTGGTTTCAGATCTGCTCAAGGTGACTCTTGCGAGAAAAACAATAGCCTGCCAGTCACGTATTTGTGCAATACAGGCATTATTTCATAACAGAGATTTTACACAATTAATATAGGCTATTAGTCGTAAATAGGCTTGGGAACTAAATACAATTTTGAGCGTAAAGGCGCGTTAAACAGAATATTATTATAATTATTAATATGTATTTGGTTAAAATCGTTGCAATGCATTTACCTTGACTGTGTGTTGATTATTTCCGACACATATTTTAATTGAAGAGCTTTATTTGTGTAAGATATTACGCATTTACATTCTTTAATTAAAAACAATTATTTATGTTGGCGATTCGCCCTCTTGCGGACGTGGTTGCAGACACCTAGAAAAACGTTATTTGGAGGGACGCGCTGTATATGGTCTCGACGAATTAAAACGTTACACATTGATTAATATTGTTTTAAATTACAAATATGTGCAAATAATATCTTCAAAATATCATATATTTTAATTAGCAATCGATGTTTGCGCATATAGTATAGCCGCTCTGACTGTCGAAGGCGAGGCGTGTCTGTATCACGCTGTCCGCCTGGGTTATTTATCGGAAAGTAAGTAGGTTTTCTCTCCATTGCAAGGTTTGGGATTTGAATTGTGGAGGTAAAGTGGCTGTAAAACTCCCCAGACGACTCCCTCTGAGTTGACATCAAATCTGCCATCTGATTGGCTCTCCGTCTCCCCACAAGGTTGCTGAGCGCTGCTCATGTAAGAAGTGCTGAACCCTCTGTTCAGGCGCTTGACCCGGGGCATGGTGGGGGACGGGGCACGGACTATTCATACTGTTGCCTGTAGAACGCCATCTTCGAGGCTATAGAATAATGAAGAGTTGTATATATATACATTATGCCTTTGGGTTGTGTTGTCATGAATGGGTACATTGTCAAGGATGAACTCTGCTGAATATGACCCAGATATTTGACCCCAGGGCAAAGTGGAGGTGTGGCCTAGGTGTGCTCTTTCACTCTCTTCCAAACAAAACACGAGGCTACTTTTCTGTAGTTCCCAGGAATACCTGTGTGCATGGGGGATTTTGATGACATTTTTAATTGTAGTAGGTTTAGTAATTCCATAGTAATAATAGCCCATATTGTATAGCTTAGACATGTCATTCAACAGATCATAAATGATTTGTCTGAAGTAGTTTTAGTACAGTCATAAATTAGGACATTTGGATGACACCCTTTGTAATATTAATTAAATGGTTTTCATGCCACAAATAGTTATATTATATAGTGTATTTTGGATGCACAACAACCACAGTGCTAAGCATCTACAATACATCATACACATCTACATCATTGTCATGCTTTTAGTCTTACATAACTGTACACGAAAATAATTCAAAGTCATTTGTAAAATATTATGCCAGGTTTCAGAATAGCAATATAATGTATTTATGTCAGGTTAGCGTTTTTCGTCATGAATCTTGGACTGGAGGCAGCTCTGCAGAGAAGTCACCAGCTGGCACAGCCACTAAGTCAAACAGTCTGATTTTAAACCAACCTTTAACCCTAACCTTAACCACACTGATAACCCTAATGCCTAAACCTAAGCTCATTTTTGTTTTCATGAATTTTTACACTATAGACATTTTTTCCTTGCAGCTGGACTATCTAAGGGGAAATCTCTCAGTTCTGCCTCCAGGTCAAGACTCGTGACATTAAACGGCAACCTGCTTATTTATGGCAATTTTCCGTGCCATCTAAACATTATGAACAGCGGTGGTTATAATCATAGTTAGTCATTGGAGGGTAATGATTGTATGTGATGCATACCATAGCCGAGCTGGGCAGCCATTAAGTTAATAAGCCTCTCCTTCAGCCTCAGAGAATAATAGCTTCCAAATTGTAATTGGTAAATAAATTGGAGCAATCATAGTTGGCCCTACTATTTAAAGACATCAGTGGGCTAAAGATGCACATTATAAGCATACATTTACAAGCAGAATAAATCTCTAGAGGATATCAACTAAATTAATCTCTTACTATTAAAATAATGTACAATATGTTTTGCACAGGTTGCATGCAGATGAACTTGGTGTTTACTTATAATGTATTTATTTTCATACTACAATGTATTTTATTTTGAACCCGGAGTAGAGATTGTTTTTAAAGTTGTTTCATATGAACAGAAATCCTGTATACATGTGGATAAACAGGTTTGTAATCGACTGGGAGAGGTTCCTCAGTCAGTGCACCTACAGGGGTTGTGTGTCCGGTCTAATGTGGATCCTCCGTTTGAACCATGATCTGGCTTTAAGCACCTCAAAGTCTCTGTGTGTCTGTGTGTCTGTGTGTGTGTGTGTTTGGTTAAACATGCTTCAATCACCTGTCGGCAGAATCTCCCTCTTTCAAGTTAATTTCCTCCCCACTGCCACTCTACAGGAGCAAGCACTGTGAGAACACTTTCCTCATTTAAAACAGACTGGGAGGTGAAGACACACACACACACACACACACACACACACACACACACACACACACACACACACACACACACACACACACACACACACACACACACACACACACACACACACACACACACACACACACACACACACACACAGAGTATAACTACAGGAAGGAGTTCAACCCCTAGTTGAAGCTACTCTTTCGTCCAAATTGCATTGTCCCAGATTTTCAATTACTCTGGCCTATTTGATTGAGGAAATGGACAGAGGATGAGAGAGAGAGTCCCTGTGATCAGTTAGTGGTCTGTCTGCTGCTGCACACTGTTTCTTAGTTTCTCATCAAATAGGTCAAATCATAACAAATCAAATCAAATTTTATTGTTCACATACACATGGTTAGCAGATGTCATTGTGAGTGTAGTGAAATGCTTGTGCTTCTAGTTCCGACAGTGCTGCAATATCTAACAAGTAATCTAACAATTCCCCAACAACTACCTAATACACACACATCTAAAGGGATGGATAAGAATATATACATATGAATATATGGATGAGCGATGACAGAGTGCCATAAGCAAGATGCAATAGATGGTAGAAAATACAGTATATACAGTGGGGGAAAAAAGTATTTGATCCCCTGCTGATTTTGTACGTTTGCCCACTTACAAAGGAATGATCAGTCTATAATTTTTATGGTAGGTTTATTTGAACAGTGAGAGACAGAATAACAAAAAAAAATCCAGAAAAACGCATGTCAAAAATGTTATAAAATGATTTGCATTTTAATGAGGGAAATAAGTATTTGACCCCTCTGCAAAACATGACTTAGTACTTGGTGGCAAAACCCTTGTTGGCAATCACAGAGGTCAGACGTTTCTTGTAGTTGGCCACCAGGTTTGCACACATCTCACGAGGGATTTTGTCCCACTCCTCTTTGCAGATCTTCTCCAAGTCATTAAGGTTTCGAGGCTGACGTTTGGCAACTCAAACCTTCAGCTCCCTCCACAGATTTTCTATGGGATTAAGGTCTGGAGACTGGCTAGGCCACTCCAGGACCTTAATGTGCTTATTCTTGAGCCACTCATTTGTTGCCTTGGCCGTGTGTTTTGGGTCATTGTCATGCTGGAATACCCATCCATGACCCATTTTCAATGCCCTGGCTGAGGGAAGGAGGTTCTCACCCAATATTTGACGGTACATGGCCCCATCCATCGTCCCTTTGATGCGGTGAAGTTGTCCTGTCCCCTTAGCAGAAAAACACCCCCAAAGCATAATGTTTCCACCTCCATGTTTGACGGTGGAAATGGTGTTCTTGGGGTCATAGGCAGCATTCCTCCTCCTCCAAACACGGCGAGTTGAGTTGATGCCAAAGCTCCATTTTGGTCTCATCTGACCACAACACTTTCACCAGTTGTCCTCTGAATCATTCAGATGTTCATTGGCAAACTTCTGACGGGCATGTATATGTATTCTTGAGCAGCGGGACCTTGCTGGCGCTGCAGGATTTCAGTCCTTCACGGCGTAGTGTGTTACCAATTGTTTTCTTGGTGACTATGGTCCCAACTGGCTTGAGATCATTGACAAGATCCTCCCGTGTAGTTCTGGGCTGATTCCTCACCATTCTCATGATCATTGCAACCCCACGAGGTGAGATCTTGCATGGAGCCCCAGGCTGGGGGATATTGACAGTTCTTTTGTTTTTCTTCCATTTGCAAATAATCGCACCAAATGTTGTCACCTTCTCACCAAGCTGCTTGGCGATGGTCTTGTAGCCCATTCCAGCCTTGTGTAGGTCTACAATCTTGTCCCTGACATCCTTGGAGAGCTCTTTGGTCTTGGCCATGGTGGAGAGTTTGGAATCTGATTGATTGATTGCTTCTGTGGACAGGTGTCTTTTTTACAGGTAACAAGCTGCGGTTAGGAGCACTCCTTTTAAGAGTGTGCTCCTAATCTCATCTCGTTACCTGTATAAAAGACACCTGGGAGCCAGAAATCTTTCTGATTGAGGAGGGGGTCAAATACTTATTTCCCTCATTAAAATGCAAATCAATTTCTAACATTTCTGACATGCGTTTTTCTCGATATTTTTGTTGTTATTCTGTCTCTCACTGTTCAAATAAACCTACCATTAAAATTATAGACTGATCCTTTCTTTATCAGTGGGCAAACGTACAAAATCAGCAGGGGATCAAATACTTTCCCCCCCCCACTGTGCATATGAGATGAGTAATGTAAGATATGTAAACATTATTAAAGTGGCATTATTAAAGTGACGACTGATCAATTTATGAAAGTGGCCAATGATTTCAAGTCTGTATGTTGGCAGCAGCCTCTCTGAGTTAGTGATGGCTGTTTAACAGTGATGGCCTTGAGATAGAAGCTGTTTTTCAGTCTCTCGGTCACAGCTTTGATGCACCTGTACTGACCTCGCCTTCTGGATGGTAGCGGGGTGAACAGACAGTGGCTCGGGTGGTTGTTGTCCTTGATGATCTTTTTGGCCTTCCAATTCTGCCAGTAAAGAAACACACAAAAATGTTTGTTTTTTGTAAAATGAAACTGTTGTTGTAGTTTTAGTATTGACTGATTTTACACAGTGCTTATTATATTCTCTCAATCTAGTTCTGCCTTTTAGTCTTTCAAAAATGTCTTCACGTATTTACAGTAGTATAAGGGTAATGCACTGCAGTGTATATGTATGTGTGTGTGTGTGGGTGTGTGTGTGTGTGTGTGTGTGTGTGTGTGTGTGTGTGTGTGTGTGTGTGTGTGTGTGTGTGTGTGACAGCGCAGTGTGGAGCAGACAGAAGTAGCCTCGTCAGCACTGGTTCTCCAGCCTCAGCTCCTTCCCTTGCTCGTCCACGCTTTGTTCATGTTGCTTTGTTTTCATCTCAGGCTCTCCTAGCCTAGCGCTGATTAGGAACAACACAGTGAAATGTTCATTTGCTCTGTTGTTCCCGATAAGGGTCTGGCAGACGGCCAGGGTTTTCATCTTGCTGGATGAAACACAATGCTCATGACGGTAATTGGCAGCTAGATTATCCCGGGACTGCCCATGATTTTCTTAAAATGACAATTAATTTAGATTTGCCATAAAAAATTGACCAGTCGGATCGTCGACTATACGTATAGTTAGCTTGCTAATAAAATAATTGTAACTTTTTGTTCTGGCCTGTGATGCGCTCATAACATACAGAGTGCAAAAATGTGTTGAAGCAGAGCAGTTTTTTAGTTATTGAAAACCTGCATTGTTTTTGTTTGGCTTTTGGCTATTTGGAGTTCAGGATGCTAGTTTATTCCCAATCCCAAACTGCATGGTAATGCTGCACTACATGATTGAGGTAGTTCAAACCCGTAGCCTCTTTGTGTCCTAATGGATTTGTTATTTTGACGTGAACATTTCTACATGACTGATGGACATAACAGACGTCTGGATGACATTGATAGACAGGACATGGTGATATTCTGCCACCTAACCCTCCTCTCTGAGCATGGCCTTTATCAGTGGTAGCCAGTACACATTCTCAGGCTGTGGAGAGAACGAGAGTACATCACTAGGGCTGAGCTCCCTGTCATCCAGGACCGCTACACCAGGCGGGGTCAGAGGAAGGCCCTAACGATTGTCAAACACTCCATCCACCCAAGTCATAGACTGTTCTCTCTGCTACCACATGACAAGTGGTACCGATGCACCAAGTCTGGAACCAACAGGACCCTGAACAGCTTCTATCCCCCAAACCATAAGACTGCTAAATAGTTAGTTAAATAGTTAACCAAATAGCTACCAGACTATCTGCATTGACCCTTTTTACACGAACTCTTTTGACTCATCAAATCAAAATCTAATTTTATTAGTCACATGCGCCGAATACAACAGGTGAAATGCTTACTTACGAGCCCCTAACCAACAATGCAGTTAAACATTTTTTGGATAAGAATAAGAGATAAAAGTAACAAGTAATTAAAGAGCCGCAGTAAAATAACAATAGCGAGACTATATACAGGGGGGTACCGTTACAGAGTCAATGTGCAGGGGCACCGGTTAGTTGAGGTAGTATGTACATGTAGGTAGAGTTATTAAAGTGACTATGCATAGATGACAACAGAGAGTAGCAGTGGTGTAAAGAGGGGATGAGGGTACTGCAAATAGTCTGGCTAGCCATTTGACTAGATGTTCAGGAGTCTTATGGCTTGCGGGTAGAAGCTGTTTAGAAGCCTCTTGGACCTAGACTTGGCGCTCTGGTACCGCTTGCCGTGAGGTAGCAGAGAGACCAGTCTATGACTAGGGTGGCTGGAGTCTTTGACAATTTTTAGGGCCTTCCTCTGACACCGCCTGGTATAGAGATCCTGGATGGCAGGAAGCTTGGCCCCAGTGATGTACTGTGCTGTTTGCACTACCCTCTGTAGTGCCTTGCGGTCGGTGACTGAGTAGTTGCCATACCAGGCAGTGATGCAACCACTCAGGAATTATTTTTATTTGTTCATCTTTATTTAACCAGGTAAGCTAGTTGAGAACAAGTTCTCATTTACAACTGCGACCTGGCCAAGATAAAGCAAAGCAGTGCGACACAAAAAACACAGAGTTACACATGGAATAAAGAAGCGTACAGTCAATAACACAATAGAAAAAAAGAAAGTCTATATACAGTGTGTGCAAATGGCATGAGGAGGTAAGGCAATAAATAGGCCATAGTAGCAAAGTAATTACAATTTAGCAGATTAACACTGGAGTGATAGATGAGCAGATGATGATGAGCAGATGACAGTGTATAAGTAGTGATACTGGTGTGCAAAAGAGCAGCAAAGTAAATAAAACAATATGGGAATGAGGTAGGTAGATTGGATGGGCTATTTACAGATGGACTATGTACAGCTGCAGTGATCGGTAAGCTGCTCAGATTGCTGATGTTTAAAGTTAGTGAGGGAAATGTAAGTCTCCAGCTTCAGCGATTTTTGCAATCCGTTCCAGTCACTGGCAGCAGAGAACTGGAAGTAAAGGTGGCCAAAGGAGGTGTTGGCTTTGGGGATGACCAGTGAGATACACCTGCTGGAGCGCGTGCTACGGGTGGGTGTTGTTATCGTGACCAGTGAGCTGAGATAAGGCGGAGCTTTACCTAGCATAGTGGGTCTGGCGACGAATATGTAGCGATGGCCAGCCGACTAGAGCATACAGGTCACAGTGGTGGGTGGTATAAGGCGCTTTGGTAACAAAGCTGATGGCACTGTGATAGACTGCATCCAATTTGCTGAGTAGAGTATTGGAAGCTATTTTGTAGATGACATCGCCGAAGTCGAGGATCGGTAGGATAGTCAGTTTTACTAGGGTAAGTTTGGCGGCGTGAGTGAAGGAGGCTTTGTTGTGAAATAGAAAGCCGGTTCTAGATTTAATTTTGGATTGGAGATGTTTGATATGAGTCTGGAAGGAGAGTTTACAGTCTAGCCAGACACATAGGTATTTGTAGTTGTCCACGTATTCTAGGTCAGAACCGTCCAGAGTAGTGATGCTAGTCGGGCGGGCGGGTGCGGGCAGCAAACGGTTGAAAAGCATACAATTGGTTTTGCTAGGGTGCTCTCAATTGTGCAGCTGTAGAACCTTTTGAGGATCTGAGGACCCATGCCAAATCTTTTCATTCTCCTGAGGGGGAATAGGTTTTGTCGTGCCCTCTTCACGACTATCTTGGTGTGCTTGGACATGTTAGCTTGTTGGTGATGTGGACGCCAACAAACTTGAATCTCTCAACCTGCTCCACTGCAGCCCCGTCAATGAGAATGGGGGCATGCTCGGTCCTCTTATTCCTGTAGTCCACAATCATCTCCTTTGTCTTGATCACGTTGAGAGAGAGGTTGTTGTCCTAGCACCACATGGCCCGGTCTATGTCCTCCTCCCTATAGGCTGTCTCGCGATGTCGGTGATCAGGCCTACCACTGTAGTGTCATCTGCAAATTTAATGATGGTGTTGGAGTCGTGCCTGGCCATGCAGTCATGAGTGAACAGGGAGTACAGGAGGGGACTGAGCACGCACCCCTGAGGGGCCCCTTTGTTGAGGATCAGCGTGGCGGATGTGTTGTTACCTACCCTTACTACCTGGGGGCGGCCCGTCAGAAAGTCTAGGATCCATTTGCAGAGGGAGGTGTTTAGTTCCAGGGTCCTTAGCTTATTGATGAGCTTTGAGGGCACTATGGAGTTGAACGCTGAAATGTAGTCAATAAATAACATTCTCACATAGGTGTTCCTTTTGTCCAGGTGGGAAAGAGCAGTGTGGAGTGCAATAGAGATTGCATCATCTGTGGATCTGTTGGGGCGGAATGCAAATTGGAGTGGGTCTAGGGTTTCTGGGATGATGGTGTTGATGTGAGCCTTGACCAGCCTTTCAAAGCACTTCATGGCTACAGACATGAGTGCTACGGGTCGGAAGTCATTTAGGCAGGTTACCTTAGTGTCCTTGGGCACAGGGACTATGGTGGTCTGCTTAAAACATGTTGGTATTACAGACTCGGATAGGGAGAGGTTGAAAATGTCAGTGAAGACACTTGCCAGTTGGTCAGCGCATGCTCGCTGTACACGTCCTGGTAATCCGTCTGGCCCTGCAGCCTTGTGAATGTTGACCTGTTTAAAGGTCTTACTCACATCGGCTGCGGAGAACGTGATCACACAGTCTTCTGGAACAGCTGGTGATCTCATGCATGTTTCAGTGTTATTGGCCTCGATGCAAGCATAGAAGTAGTTTAGCTCATCTGGTAGACTCGTGTCACTGGGCAGCTCTCGGCTGTGCTTCCCTTTGTAGTCTGTAATGGTTTGCAAGCCCTGCACATCTGACGAGCGTAAGAGCCGGTGTAGTACGATTCGATCTTAGTCCTGTATTGACGGTTTGCCTGTTTTATGGTTCGTCGGAGGGCATAGCGGGATTTCTTATAAGCTTCCGAGTTAGAGTCCCGTTCCTTGAAAGCGTCAGCTCTAGCCTTTAGCTCAGTGTGGATGTTGCCTGTAATCCATGGTTCTGGTTGGGGTATGTACGTACGGTCACTGTGGGGACGACGTCATCAATGCACTTATTGACGAAGCCAATGAATGATGTGGTGTACTCCTCAATGCCATCGGAGGAATCCCGGAACATGTTCCAGTCTGTGATAGAAAAACAGTCCTGTTATTTAGCATCTGCTTCCTCTGACCACTTTTTTATTGATCAAGTCACTGGTGCTTCCTGCTTTAATTTTAGCTTGTAAGCAGGAATCAGGAGGATAGAATTATGGTCAGATTTGCCAAATGGAGGGCGAGGGAAAGCTTTGTATGCGTCTCTGTGTGTGGAGTAAAGGTGGTCCAGAGTTCTTTTTCCTCTGGTTGCACATTTAACATGCTGATAGAAATTTGGTAAAACGGATTTAAGTTTCGCTGCATTAAAGTCCCTGGCTACTAGGAGCGTCGCCTCTGGGTGAGCGTTTCCTTGTCTGCTTATGGCGGAATACAGCTCATTCAATGCTGTCTTAGTGCCAGTCTCTGACTGTGGTGGTATGTAAACAGCTACAAATAATACAGATTAAAACTCTCTCGGTGGGTAGTGTGGTCTACAGCTCATCAGCTTATAATGCGTTGCTGCTACTGTTTATTATCTGTCACTTTACCCCTACCTATGTACACATCTACCTCAATTACCTCGTACCCCTGCACGTTGTTACTCATTGTGTATTTATTCCTTGTGTGATTTTTCTATTATTTCTCTATTTTCTTTCTCTCTGCATTGTTGGGAAGGGCCGGTAAGTAAGCATTTCACTGTTAGTCTACACCTGTTGTTTATGAAGCATGTGGTTCCTGGGCTGGATCAGAAGCCTGCCTTGGCTGACTCGTCTGTCTGTCTGTCTGTCTGTCTGTCTGTCTGTCTGTCTGTCTGTCTGTCTGTCTGTCTGTCTGTCTGTCTGTCTGTCTGTCTGTCTGTCTGTCTGTCTGTCTGTCTGTCTGTCTGTCTGTCTGTCTGTCTGTCTGTCTGTCTGTCTGTCTGTCTGTCTGTCTGTCTGTCTGAGGCATCAGGGAAGCTCTGTTCAGAGCACCCAGCCTAGCTTCTCTCTCTCTGGTTATTTCTCACAGCAGGGGTGTGAAGATGGCCACGCAGAGTGTCTTTTCTGGGGAGAGAGAGAGAGTGAGGCAATCTGAGAAATATGGAAATATAGCAGCGGGCAGTAGCAGAATTTGAACACAGTCACACAAGGCTACTGAGTCATGGGGCTGACTTCAGAGAGGGAGAGAGGGAGAAAGAGAGAAAGTTATGAGCAGGGGAAATATTCAAGTATTTAGAGCCCTCCATCTGAAACTTGCCCCAGCCTCTCCAAGAAGGTAAATGAAAGGGATGGAAACACAGTATGGGTTTAGGAGCAGAGTGGTTGGTCAGATGATTTCTGCCTGCCCGTGGGTTTCCCTCCCTCTCTGGTACCCTGGAGCTATCGTATTCCCCTCAAACAGTGGTGTGCCGTTTGTGTGGGGCAGGCTGGCTGGCGGAGCGGGAGGGCTGGGCAGGGAGCCAGGCTGGCAGGCAGCCCTTTGGTGGCCTCTTTCACCTCCCACAATCCCTCTGACCTTCACACATGCAAATTAGCCACGTGCAGACAGTGAATGGGAGGAGAGCTTTCCCCCCCTCCTCTTAGAGGAAAAGGGATCTCTCTTTCTCAATTCAATTTTATTTTCAATTTAAGGGCTTTATTGGCATGGGAAACATATGTTTACATTGCCAAAGCAAGTGAAATAGATAATAAACAAAAGTGAAATAAATAATAAAAAATGTACAGTAAACATTACAGTCACAAAAGTTCCAAAAGAATAAAGACATGTCAAATGTCATATTATGTCTATATACAGTGTTGTAATGATGTGCAAATAGTTAAAGTACAAATGGGAAAATAAATCAACATAAATATAGGTTGCATTTACAATGGTGTTTGTTTTTCACTGGTTTCCCTTTTCTTGGGTTTGTTTTCAAATTCTTTGAGGATCTGTGTAATCTGAGGGAAATATGTGTCTCTAATATGGTCATACATTTGGCAGGAGGTTAGGAAGTGCAGCTCAGTTCCCACCTCATTTTGTGGGCAGTGTAGTGTGCACATAGCCTGTCTTCTCTTGAGAGCCATGTCTGCCTTCAGGGGCCTTTCTCAATAGCAAGGCTATGGTCACTGAGTCTTTACATAGTCAAAGCTTTCCTTAAGTTTGGGTCAGTCACAGTGGTCAGGTATTCTGCCACTGTGTACTCTCTGTTTAGGGTCATATAGCATTCTAGTTTGCTGTTTTTGTGTCAAATAATTATATTTTTGTTTTGTCATGATTTGGTTGGGTCTAATTGTGTTGCTGTCCTGGGGCTCTGTGGGGTCTGTTTGTGTTTGTGAACAGAGCCACAGGACCAGCTTGCTTAGGGGCTCTTCTCCAGGTTCATCTCTCTGTAGGTAATGGCTTTGTTATGGAAGGTTTGGGAATCGCTTCATTTTAGGTGGTTGTAGAATTTAACGGCTCTTTTCTGGATTTTGACAATTAGTGTGTATTGGCCTAATTCTGCTTTACATGCATTATTTGGTGTTTTACGTTGTACACCGAGGATATTTTTGCAGAATTCTGCATGCGGAGTCTCAATTTGGTGTTTGTCCCATTTAGTGAATTCTTGGTTGGTGAGCGGACCCCAGACCTCACAACCATAAAGGGCAATGGGTTCTATAACTGATTCAAGTATTTTTAGCCAGATCCTAATTGGTATGTCAAATTTTATGTTCCTTTTGATGGCATAGAAGGCCCTTCTTGCCTTGTCTGTCAGCTCGTTCACAGCTTTGTGGAAGTTACCTGTGGTGCTGATGTTTAGGCCGAGGTATGTATAGTGGTTTGTGTGCTCTAGGGCAATGGTGTCTAGATGGAATTTGTATTTGTGGTCCTGGCAACTGGAGCTTTTTTGGGACACCATTATCTCTCTCTCTCTCTCTCTCTCTCTCTCTCTCTCTCTCTCTCTTTTCTCTCTCTCTCTCTCTCTCTCTCTCTCTCTTTCTCTCTCTCTTTCTCTCACTCTCTCTCAATTCAATTTCAATTCAATTTAAATGGCTTTATTGGCATGGGAAACATATGTAAAGGAGGTCTCTCGCTCTGTCTCTCTCTCTCTCTCTCTCGTTCTCTCTCTCTCTTTGCTATTCATTTCTCTCTTTTTATTGTTCCATCCCTCTTTTCTCCCCCTCTAGCCCTCTCTTACTACCCCTCCCCTCTCTCCTTCTCTCTGTTCTAGAGGTTGACCGATTAATCGGAATGGCCGATTAATTAGGGCCGATTTCAAGTTTTCATAACAATCGGTAATCGGTATTTTTGGACACCGATTTTTTTAAATTTTTATATAAAACAAAAATGTATACACCTTTATTTAACTAGGCAAGTCAGTTAAGAACACATTCTTATTTTCAATGACGGCCTAGGAATGGTGGGTTAACTGCCTTGTTCAGGGGCAGAACGACAGATTTTTACCTTGTCAGCTCGGGGATTCGTTTTTGCAACCTTCTGGTTACTAGTCCAACGCTCTAACCACCTGCCTTACATTGCACTCCACGAGGAGCCTGCGTGGCAGGATGACTACCTGTTACGCGAGGGCAGCAAGCAGCCAAGGTAAGTTGCTAGCTAGCATTAAACTTATCTTAGAAAAAACAATCAATCTTAACATAATCACTAGTTAACTACACATGGTTGATGATATTACTTGGTTAACTAGCTTGTCCTGCGTTGCATATAATCGATGCGGTGCCTGTTAATTTATCATCGAATCACAACCTACTTCACCAAATGGGTGATGATTTAACAAGCGCATTTGCGAAAAAAGCACTGTCGTAACCATAGTGAAATACAAATCGTATAGAGAGAAATAGTCCTATAATTACTATAATAACTACAACCTAAAACTTCTTACCTGGGAATATTGAAGACTCATGTTAAAAGGAACCACCAGCTTTCATATGTTCTCATGTTCTGAGCAAGGAACTTAAAGTTAGCTTTTTTACATGGCACATATTGCACTTTTACTTTCTTCTCCAACACTTTGTTTTTGCATTATTTAAACCAAATTGAACATGTTTCATTATTTATTTGAGGCTAAATTGATTTTATTGATGTATTATATTAAGTTAAAATAAGTGTTCATTCAGTATTGTTGTAACTGTCATTATTACAAATATATATATAAAAATCGTCCGATTGATCAGTATCGGCTTTTTTGGTCATCCAATATCGGTATCGGTATCGGCGCTGAAAAATCATAATCGGTCGACCTCTACTCTGTTCTCTGATCCCCTGGCTGTCTTCTCAGCCTGAGCATCCTCCAGTGGAAGGTTAAAGGGAGAGGGCTCTCTCTCTCTCTCCCTCTCTCCCTCTCTCCCTCTCTCTCTCTCTCTCTCTCTCTCTCTCTCTCTCTCTCCCTCCCTCCCTCCCTCCCTCTCTCTCTCTCTCTCTCTCTCTCTCTCTCTCGCTCTCCCTCCCTCCCTCCCTCCCTCTCTCTCTCTCTCTCTCTCTCTCTCTCTCTCTCTCTCTTTCTCGCTCTCTCTCTCCCTCCCTCCCTCTCCCTCCCTCCCTCCCTCCCTCTCTCTCTCTCTCTCTCTCTCTCTCTCTCGCTCTCTCTCTCTCTCCCTCAATTTCAATTTAAGGGGCTTTATTGGCATGGGAAACATATGTTTACATTGCCAAAGCAAGTGAAATAGATAATAAACAAAAGTGAAAAAAACTATTAACAGTAAACATTACACTCACAAAAGTTCCAAAAGAATAAAGACATTTCAAATGTCATATTATGTCTAAATACAGTGTTGTAATGATATGCAAATAGTTAAAGTACAAATGGGAAAATAAATCAACATAAATATAGGTTGCATTTACAATGGTGTTTGTTCTTCACTGGTTGCCCTTTTCTTGTGGCAACAGGTTACATATCTTGCTGCTGTGATGGTACACTGTGGTATTTCACCCAATAGATATGTGGGCTTATCAAAATTGGGTTTGTTTTCAAATTCTTTGTGGGTCAGTGTAATCTGAGGGAAATATGTGTCTCTAATATGGTCATACATTTGGCAGGAGGTTAGGAAGTGCAGCTCAGTTCCCACCTCATTTTGTGGGCAGTGTGCACAGAGTATGTACATATTCAAAGATTTCCTTAATTTTGGGTCAGTCACAGTGATCAGGTATTCAGAACTCTCTGTTTAGGGCCAAATAGCATTCTAGTTTGCTCTGTTTTGTTGTTGTTGTAAATTCTCTCTCTCTTTCTATTCTTCTGCCCCCTTTCTCTCTTCCCCTTCCCCCTCTCTCTCTTCCCACTCTCTCACTTCCTCTTCCATTCTCTCTATCTTCCTCTTCCCTCTCTCTCTTCCCACTCTCTCACTTCCTCTTCCATTCTCTCTATCTTCCTCTTCCCTCTCTCTCTTCCGCTTCCCTTCTCTCTCTTCCTCTTCCCTCTCTCTCTTCCTCTTCCCTTCTCTCTCTTCCTCTTCCCTCTCTCTCTTCCTCTTCCCTCTCTCTCTTCCTCTTCCCTCTCTCTCTTCCTCTTCCCTTCTCTCTCTTCCTCTTCCCTCTCTCTCTTCCTCTTCCCTCTCTCTCTTCCTCTTCCCTCTCTCTCTTCCTCTTCCCTCTCTCTCTTCCTCTTCCCTCTCTCTCTTCCTCTTCCCTCTCTCTCTTCCTCTTCCCTCTCTCTCTTCCTCTTCCCTCTCTCTCTTCCTCTTCCCTCTCTCTCTTCCTCTTCCCTCTCTCTCTTCCTCTTCCCTCTCTCTCTTCCTCTTCCCTCTCTCTCTTCCTCTTCCCTCTCTCACTTCCTCTTCCCTTCTCTCTCTCTTCCACTTCCCTCTCTCTCTCTCTAACAATATTAATCAGAACAACAATACATTAAAGCGATGGTAGTAGACCAGTGTCAACATGACTGAGAAGACACATGAGCTGGTATGAAGGACAAAACAAAACAAGATGGGAAATATTATCCACATTACTTTGCACTCTTCACAGGCTGTCTCTCAGGTTGTGGCAGGAGGACACATATTTGGCTGTCCCTCAGGTTGTGGCAGGAGGACACATATTTGGCTGTCCCTCAGGTTGTGGCAGGAGGAGACATATTTGGCTGTCCCTCAGGTTGTGGCAGGAGGACACATATTTGGCTGTCCCTCAGGTTGTGGCAGGAGGACACATATTTGGCTGTCCCTCAGGTTGTGGCAGGAGGACACATATTTGGCTGTCCCTCAGGTTGTGGCAGGAGGACACATATTTGGCTGTCCCTCAGGTTGTGGCAGGAGGACACATATTTGGCTGTCTCTCAGGTTGTGGCAGGAGGACACATATTTGGCTGTCCCTCAGGTTGTGGCAGGAGGACACATATTTGGCTGTCTCTCAGGTTGTGGCAGGAGGACACATATTTGGCTGTCCCTCAGGTTGTGGCAGGAGGACAGATATTTGTCCGTCCCTCAGGTTGTGGCAGGAGGACACATATTTGGCTGTCCCTCAGGTTGTGGCAGGAGGACACATATTTGGCTGTCTCTCAGGTTGTGGCAGGAGGACACATATTTGGCTGTGTCTCAGGTTGTGGCAGGAGGACACATATTTGGCTGTCCCTCAGGTTGTGGCAGGAGGACACATATTTGGCTGTCCCTCAGGTTGTGGCAGGAGGACACATATTTGGCTGTCCCTCAGGTTGTGGCAGGAGGACACATATTTGGCTGCCAAAACTGCACATTTTGGCTTTTCACCCAATAAATATTAGATTTTTTCTTCATCTTTTATAGTTTCAAATTCTTTGTATTGAATTATAATTTTGGGAAAGATATCTCTCTCTGCTGTAGTTACTAGCAGCAGTAGGGGAAGATCTGCTTTATTCACCCCTGCCCAACCTTCTGATTGCAATAGACAGAATGACAGCCGTTGATCTGGCAAATTGACCGTGTGAGAAGGTGTGATGATGGTAGAGATGATTTAGAGCCTCTGGTCAAATGTGGGACTGTGTTGACCACCTCTGTCTGAACAGGTTGTCATTTACACCAATTAAAGCAATTAGAGCAATTATGTCATCTCGATCCCCACCACACCCCAGGCCACAAAAACACTGGCTGATTGGACAAAATATGGATATTGTGTCTGTGTAAGTGTACTTGCAAACAAACTCAATAAGCCTGTTCAAGTATTTCTGTGCTGTAATAATTTGGGAAGGTTGGTTTGGAAATACACTATATATACAAAAGTATGTGGAAACCCCTTCAAATTAGTGGATTTGGCTATTTCAGCCCCACCTGTTGCTGACAGGTGTATGAAACCGAGCACACAGCCGTACAATCTCCAAAGGAAAACATTGGTAGTAGAATGGCCTTACTGAAGAGCTCAGTGACTTTCAACGTGGCACCGTCATAGGATGCCACCTGTCCAACAAGTCAGTTCGTAATATTTATGCCCTGTTAGAGTTGCACCGGTCAACCGTAAGAGCTGTTATTGTGAAGTAGAAACGTCTAGGAGCAACAACGGCTCAGATCGGGACCACCAAGTGCTGAAGGACATAGCGTGTAAAAATGGAAGCAACGCTGACGTTGAAAGCAACGTCAGCACGCGGCTGGAAAATTGGTTTTCCAGCCGCACACAAGCTTAAGATCACCATGCGCAATGCCAAGCGTTGACTGGAGTGGTGTAAAGCTCACCGCCATTGGACTCTGGAGCAGTGGAAACACGTTCTCTGGAGTGATGAATCACACCTCACTATCTGGTAGTCTGACGGACGAACCTAGGTTTGGAGGATGCCAGGAGAACGCTACCCGCCCAAATGCATAGTGCCAACTGTAAAGTTTGGTGGAGGAGGAATAATGGTCTGGTTTTCATGGTTCGGGCTAGGCCCTTAGTTCCAGTGAAGGGACATTCTAGACAATTCTGTACTTCCAACTGTGGCAATAGTTTGGGGAAGGCCCTTTCCTGTTTCAGCATGACAATGCCCCTGGCACAAAGCGAGGTCCATACAGAAATGGTTTGTCGACATCAGTGTGGAATATCTTGACTGGCCTGCACAGAGCCCTGACCGAAACACCTTTGGCATGATTTGGAATGCCGACTGCGGGCCTAATCACCCAACATCAGTGCTGACCTCACTAATCATCTTGTCGCTGAATGGAAGCAAGTCCCCTCAGCAATGTTCTAACATCTAGTGGAAAGTCTTCCCATAAGAGTGGAGGCTGTTATAGCAGTAAAGGGGGGACCAACTCCATATTAATGCCCATGATTTTGGAATGAGACGTTTGACGAGCAGCTGTCCACATACTTTTGGCCACGCAGTGTATGTTTGCAGAAATATCAAAATATACATTTACAAACCAGTTTGTACCTACACTAGTTAAACTTCAAGTATATTGTTTGAGCAATAGCATATAGATCTCATTTAAAATGGAATGCAAAAGGAGAGTTTGTTATTGGTTTGGCATCTTTTCACTAAAATCTACTAGTGCTGTGAGCAGGAGACAGGCTTGCTGTAACACCACCTCCCTCGACAATACCATGTTTTGTCTTCTTGATGAACATCCATTGGTATTGTTGGACAAACATGTAAAGGTTACTATAACGTCAGCTGTATGTCAGAAGGGAGGCTGTTTGCCCTGTTGTAGATCACATTAGCATAATCCATAGTTTGGCTAACAAAGTGTTCCTTTGCCCAGTGTGGAGGCTGAGACATGAGACATGCTCTGGGTTAGAATGGATCTGGGTGGTGGGTGTGATGAGGACACCCGGAGATATCTTTTCTGCCAAATGTACAGTATGTTACACTGTATATAGAGTTTATGCCCTACAATGTTTCTATGTGTGTATTTGTTTGTGTGTTGGAAACCACCAGTGACATTGACAGAATTGCAGACGTAGCTTTAGTGGTTGTTGCAATCTGAAAGGAAACATTTCCAAAATGTCTTCTCTCTCTCTCTCTCTCTCTCTCTCTCTCTCTCTCTCTCTCTCTCTCTCTCTCC
Source organism: Salmo salar (assembly GCF_965601325.2). NCBI lineage: Eukaryota > Metazoa > Chordata > Actinopteri > Salmoniformes > Salmonidae > Salmo > Salmo salar. The sequence goes on along the minus strand of NC_138291.1, from coordinate 22,311,924 downwards.
CTCTGTCTCCCTCTGTCTCTTTCTGTCTCTCTCTGTCTCCCTCTGTCTCCCTCTGTCTCCCTCTGTGTCTCTCTGTCTCCCTCGGTCTCTCTCCCTCTGTCTCCCTCTGTCTCTTTCTGTCTCTCTCTGTCTCCCTCTGTCTCCCTCTGTCTCCCTCTGTGTCTCTCTGTCTCCCTCGGTCTCTCTCTCTCTGTCTCCCTCTGTCTCTCTCTGTCGCCCTCTGTCTCTCTCTGTCTCCCTCTGTCTCCCTCTGTCTCCCTCTGTGTCTCTCTGTCTCCCTCGGTCTCTCTCCCTCTGTCTCCCTCTGTCTCTTTCTGTCTCTCTCTGTCTCCCTCTGTCTCCCTCTGTCGCTCTCTGTCTCTCTCTGTGTCTCTCTGTCTCCCTCTGTCTCCCTCTGTCTCTCTCTGTCTCTCTCTGTGTCTCTCTGTCTCCCTCGGTCTCCCTCGGTCTCTCTCTCTCTGTCTCCCTCTGTCTCTCTCTGTCTCCCTCTGTCTCTCTCTGTCGCCCTCTGTCTCTTTCTGTCTCTCTCTGTCGCCCTCTGTCTCTCTCTGTCTCCCTCTGTCTCTCTCTGTCTCCCTCTGTCTCCCTCTGACTCCCTCTGTCTCCCTCTGTCTTTCTCTGTCTCCCTCTGTCTCCCTCTGACTCTCTCTGTCTCCCTCTGTCTCTCTCTGTCTCCCTCTGTCTCTCTCCGTCTCCGTCTGTCTCTCTCTGTCTCTCTCTATCTCTCTCTGTCTCCCTCTGACTCCCCCTGTCTCCCTCTGACTCCCTCTGTCTCCCCTCTGACTCTCTCTGTCTCCCTCTGTCTCCCTCTCTTTCTCCCTCTGTCTCCCTCTGTCTCCCTCTGTCTCCCTCTGTCTCCCTCTGTCTCCCCTCTGACTCTCTCTGTCTCCCTCTGTCTCTCTCTGTCTCCCTCTGTCTCTCTCCGTCTCCGTCTGTCTCTCTCTCTGTCTCTCTCTATCTCTCTCTGTCTCCCTCTGACTCCCCCTGTCTCCCTCTGACTCCCTCTGTCTCCCTCTGTCGCCCTCTGTCTCCCTCTCTGTCTCCCTCTGACTCTCTCTCTGTCTCCTTCTGTCTCTCTCTGTCTCCCTCTGTCTCTTTCCGTCTCCATCTGTCTCTCTCTCTGTCTCCCTCTGTCTCCCTCTGTCTCCCTCTGTCTCCTCTCTTTCTCCCTCTGTCTCTCTCTGTCTCTCTCTGTCTCTCTCTGTCGCCCTCTGTCTCTCTCTGTCTCCCTCTGTCTCTCTCTGTCTCTCTCTGACTCCCTCTGTCTCTCTCTGTCTCTCTCTGACTCCCTGTGTCTCTCTCTGTCTCCCTTTGTCTCCCTCTGTCTCCCTCTGTCTCTCTGTCTCCCTCTGTCTCCCTCTGTCTCCCTCTGTCTCTCTCTGTCTCCCTTTGTCTCCCTCTGTCTCCCTCTGTCTCTCTCTGTCTCCCTCTGTCTCCCTCTGTCTCCCTCTGTCTCTCTCTGTCTCCCTCTGTCTCTCTCTGTCTCTCTCTGTCTCCCTCTGTCTCCCTCTGTCTCCCTCTGACTCCCTCTCTCTCACTCTGTCTCTCTCTGTCTCCCTCTGACTCTCTCTCTCTCTCTCTCTCTCTCTCTCTCTGTCTCCCTCTGACTCCCTCTGTCTCCTCTCTGTCTCTCTCTGACTCCCTCTGTCTCCCCTCTGTCTCCCTCTCTGACTCTCTCTGTCTCTCTCTGTCTCCCTCTGTCTCCCTCTGTCTCCCTCTGTCTCTCTCTGTCTCCCTCTGTCTCCCTCTGTCTCTCTCTGTCTCTCTGTCTCCCTCTGTCTCCCTCTGTCTCTCTCTGTCTCTCTCTGTCTCTCTCTGTCTCCCTCGGTCTCCCTCGGTCTCTCTCTCTCTGTCTCCCTCTGTCTCTCTCTGTCTCTCTCTGTGTCCCTCTGTCTCCCTCTCTGTCTCCCTCTTTCTCCCTCTGTCTCTCTCTGTCTCTCTCTGTCTCCCTCTGTCTCTCTCTGTCTCCCTCTGACTCCCTCTGTCTCCCTCTGTCTTTCTCTGTCTCCCTCTGTCTCCCTCTGACTCTCTCTGTCTCCCTCTGTCTCTCTCTGTCTCCCTCTGTCTCTCTCCGTCTCCGTCTGTCTCTCTCTCTCTCTGTCTCTCTCTATCTCTCTCTGTCTCCCTCTGACTCCCCCTGTCTCCCTCTGACTCCCTCTGTCTCCCTCTGACTCTCTCTGTCTCCCTCTTTCTCTCTCTGTCTCCCTCTTTCTCCCTCTGTCTCCCTCTATCTCCCTCTCTCTCCCTCTGACTCCCTCTGTCTCCCTCTCTGTCTCCCTCTGTCTCCCTCTGACTCTCTCTGTCTCCCTCTGTCTCTCTCTGTCTCCCTCTGTCTCTCTCCGTCTCCGTCTGTCTCTCTCTCTGTCTCTCTCTCTATCTCTCTCTGTCTCCCTCTGACTCCCCCTGTCTCCCTCTGACTCCCTCTGTCTCCCTCTGTCGCCCTCTGTCTCCCTCTGTCTCCCTCTGACTCTCTCTGTCTCCCTCTGTCTCTCTCTGTCTCCCTCTGTCTCTTTCCGTCTCCCTCTGTCTCTCTCTCTCTGTCTCCCTCTGTCTCCCTCTGTCACCCTCTGTCTCCCTCTTTCTCCCTCTGTCTCTCTCTGTCTCTCTCTGTCGCCCTCTGTCTCTCTCTGTCTCTCTCTGTCGCCCTCTGCCTCTCTCTCTGTCTCCCTCTGTCTCTCTCTGTCTCTCTCTGACTCCCTCTGTCTCTCTCTGTCTCTCTCTGACTCCCTCTGTCTCTCTCTGTCTCCCTTTGTCTCCCTCTGTCTCCCTCTGTCTCTCTGTCTCCCTCTGTCTCCCTCTCTGTCTCTCTCTGTCTCCCTTTGTCTCCCTCTCTGTCTCCCTCTGTCTCTCTCTGTCTCCCTCTGTCTCCCTCTGTCTCCCTCTGTCTCTCTCTGTCTCCCTCTGTCTCTCTCTCTGTCTCTCTCTGTCTCCCTCTGTCTCCCTCTGTCTCCCTCTGTCTCTCTCTGTCTCCCTCTGATTCCCTCTGTCTCCCTCTGTCTCCCTCTGACTCCCTCTCTCTCTCTCTGTCTCCCTCTGTCTCCCTCTGTCTCCCTCTGTCTCTCTCTGTCTCCCTCTGACTCCCTCTGTCTCCCTCTGTCTCCCTCTGACTCCCTCTGACTCCCTCTGATTCCCTCTGTCTCCCTCTGTCTCCCTCTGTCTCCCTCTGACTCTCTCTGTCTCTCTCTGTCTCCCTCTGTCTCCCTCTGTCTCCCTCTGTCTCTCTCTGTCTCCCTCTGTCTCCCTCTGTCTCTCTCTGTCTCTCTTTCTCCCTCTGTCTCCCTCTGTCTCTCTCTGTCTCTCTCTGTCTCTCTCTGTCTCCCTCTGACTCTCTCTGTCTCTCTCTGTCTCCCTCTGACTCCCTCTGACTCCCTCTGTCTCCCTCTGTCTCCCTCTGACTCCCTCTCTCTCACTCTGTCTCTCTCTGTCTCCCTCTGACTCCCTCTGTCTCCCTCTGTCTCTCTCTGACTCTCTCTGTCTCCCTCTGTCTCCCTCTGTCTCTCTCTGTCTCCCTCTGTCTCTCTCTGTCTCCCTCTGACTCCCTCTGACTCCCTCTGATTCCCTCTGTCTCCCTCTGTCTCCCTCTGACTCCCTCTCTCTCACTCTGTCTCTCTCTGTCTCCCTCTGACTCTCTCTCTCTCTCTCTCTCCTCTCTGTCTCCCTCTGACTCCCTCTGTCTCCCTCTGTCTCTCTCTGACTCCCTCTGTCTCCCTCTGACTCCCTCTGTCTCCCTCTGTCTCCCTCTGTCTCCCCCCCCCCTCTCTCTCTCTCTCTCTCTCTCTCTCTGTCTCCCTCTCTCTCACTCTGTCTCTCTCTGTCTCCCTCTGACTCCCTCTGTCTCCCTCTGTCTCGCTCTGTCTCCCTCTGTCTCTCTCTGTCTCCCTCTGTCTCCCTCTGTCTCTCTCTGTCTCTCTCTGTCTCCCTCTGTCTCCCTCTGTCTCCCTCTGACTCCCTCTGACTCCCTCTGACTCCCTCTGTCTCCCTCTGTCTCTCTCTGTCTCCCTCTGTCTCCCTCTGTCTCCCCCCCCCCCCTCTCTCTCTCTCTCTCTCTCTCTGTCTCCTTCTCTCTCACTCTGTCTCTCTCTGTCTCCCTCTGACTCCCTCTGTCTCCCTCTGTCTCTCTCTGTCTCCCTCTGACTCCCTCTAACTCCCTCTGTCTCCCTCTGTCTCCCTCTGTCTCCCTCTGACTCCCTCTGACTCCCTCTCTCTCTCTCTGTCTCCCTCTGACTCCCTCTGTCTCCCTATGTCTCCCTCTGTCTCTCTCTGTCTCTCTCTGTCTCCCTCTGTCTTTCTCTGTCTCCCTCTGTCTCCCTCTGACTCCCTCTAACTCCCTCTGTCTCCCTATGTCTCCCTCTGACTCTCTCTGTCTCTCTCTGTCTCCCTCTGACTCCCTCTGACTCTCTCTGTCTCTCTCTATCTCCCTCTGACTCCCTCTGACTCCCTCTCTCTCTCTCTCTCTCCCTCTGTCTCCCTCTCTCTCTCTCTCTCTCTCTCTCTCTCTCTCTCTCTCTCTCTCTCTCTCTCTCTCTCATTATCACACTCTGCCGTTCTAGTTCTCTCTCCTCTCTCCTCTCTCTTTTCTTTCTCTTCCCACCTCGCTCTTCTTCCTCTACTATCTCTCGCTATCGGTCTGTGTCTCTCTCTTTCCCAAAGTGTTTTCAACTCTCCTCTCCCTCCTCCTCCCCAGTCAGCCAGTCCTTGGTGTTGACCTTCAGTGCTGTAGTTAGGTAGTTAGTGGATGACTGTGGTGCTGTCTGCCTGCTGCACTCATTAAGCATTAAAGATGAATAGTTCCATTATAGGAGAGGAGGAAAAAAGACAATCAGTCCAATTAGAGATAATTAAGCGCTTGGAGGGCGAGAGGAGCTGAAGGACGAAGAGACCTGGGCTCTGTAGGTCCTCCTCAGCCCCAGCAGGTGTGTGTGTTTGGGGGGTTACTGAGGTTTTGGGGTCAGTGGAAACACCTCATGTTGACCTGTGACCCCTAACCCTGTGCCACTCCCCCCGTCAGCCCTGTGGCATGATGGGAGCTTGTTAAAGAGAGGATGTTTGAAATGCCAAGCCAATACCATCCCCTTAACGAACATGCTCACACTTTCATTCTTTCCTTCATGGATTTTATGCTGATTCACTTTCAATATTTATTTTTCTGGGAGGAGAAATCCAGGGTCAGAGTCTGAAATCGACTCCCTCTCTGTGTTCCCTATCAGGGCCTTGTTTATTTGGACATGGCTCATTTGTTATCACTTGGGTCTACTGTGAGATTTACAGTATTTACCTCATTTCTCCCTTCATGTTTCCGTCATTATGTGGTGAAATTGAAACAGCTGTACTCCTCTGGGTGTTGCACATGTAGGCCAATAAAAATCATCTGCCACTTGGAGAAATGAGAGGGTAATGAGGCCGTCCACAGAGGATGAGCCTTCTCTAATGGGAGCACTGCTGCTGTCCTAATGGGAACCTCAGGTGGGTCAATATTACATTGTTCAGACACTGAGGAGCAGGAATCTAAGGGAGCATTACATTAGATTGAGCAGAAGTATTTCTCAGATTAAAGAAGGGGATTATACATATGTCGTTATGGGTTTGTATTGTGGAATCCTGGGAGTGTGTGTTTCAGAGGTAAATAGTGCATGACAGAGGGCCTATTCTCCTTGTGTTAGGGCCCCTGCCTTCTGCCTTGTGTGTGTTTGTGTAGTTGGGCGTGCAGCTAGCTCTGGTTTCTGCTTGTCAGGCGCCTCTGCTCCCTCTAGTCTCTGTTGGGTCCCTGCTCAGGCCTGTCACTATGGGCCCTGTGCGCATCAGAAACCATTATACGTAATGGCCTTTCCACATATCATTCTCCCTGTGTTATGACATATATTTTATGACTGCTTACATATCAGATATTTAAATAAACAGAATAGGGGCTGGCTGATGCTGGAGGGAGAGACATGCATTTCCGTGCACACAGGCTGCAGGCAGACAGCGAGAAAGAAGAGAAAGAAAGAGAGGGAGAAGAGAAGAGAGGAAGGGAGGAAAAGCCATCAGACGTAGGGAAGAGAAATGTTTCGCTTGCCTCCAATCAAAGTGGCAGAGGATGTTTTTTCACTTACGCCTCGCCGTAGCTGGTGGCGGGCAGCGGCAGAGGGTGCATCCGTCAGCGTTTCTCCTGGGCCGGGGCCGACGGCGGGGCCCCAGTGGCTTGTAAAAGCAGACCAGCGTAGTGTACCAATATCAATCGCGTGCCAAGGAGAGTGAGCTGGAGAGAAAGTTGAGGTAAAAACAGAACATAACAGAACAATGTGTATTAAAAAAGGAAGGACAGAGGGAGGGAGCGGTAGAAGACTGATGTATCTATCTGTTTCCTATAGAGAGAGAGAGAGAGAGAGAGAGAGAGAGAGAGAGAGAGAAAGCAACAAAAGCAACAAGGTCTTGTGGCTGAGCCGAACCGAGCATCTTGCGTCGGGCTGCATTAGTCAGAGGCCCATTACGTTCAGGCTAATCTTAAAATAATTAATTGCAAGTCGGTGCTTTTAAAGAGTATTGTAATTGAATCCTAAATTAGGCCTGGGAAAGAGGACACGTCCGGCTTTACTGTGAGCCTGCTCCCTTTCCATCCCTCCCTCTTCCTCCTCCACCTCTTCCTCCTCCACCTCCCTCCTCCCTCCATCCTTCACACCCTCCCTCCTTCATGCGGAGGAGAGAGAACGCGAGGCAGGAAATGCTAATGGAATGCATATTGGGGAAAAATGGCCATCTATCACTTATCTGTGTTCTTTGAGTTTGAATGATGTGTGTGTGAGTGGTGTGATGTATTGTGCTTGTAGAAGGGGCATTCCGTCAGGCTTTTATTCCTGTAAACAAATGGAAGATAATGAAGAAAAGTGGATAATACAGTAAACAGAATGGAATGAATAAATGTAGATTTTGTTGTGAGTAATTTGTGAGGGATATAAAGCTATGTTTCCTCAGAGGAGATTGACATTTTGGTTTTATATTGTTACTACTGACTGAATTGAAAGATATTGGATATTGACAACGGCAGGGTTTGTGCATTGCTGTTGCTGTTGCCTTTGTTTTGCTATTGTTTTGCTCTCCATGGTCGTAGCCTAGGAATGGAGTCCTGCTCGGAGAGAACCTGTAAAAGCAGCTCAATGTGCTTCCACTTACCCATGCTGCCTCCCAGATGCTCTGCCTGCCCCACAACCCCAGCCTGGCTCGCTGGATCAAAGCTCTGGGACGGGGCTGCCCTCCATAAAACATCTGCCTCTATGTGACTTGACGAGAGGCCTCGAAAGAAATATGGTGTTGGCTTTGAGGCCAGATAGAGGGTTTGATCTCCATGGGGAAACATGGGAACCCTTATGGTGAGACCTGAACCAATTGTATTGGATGTGTAGTTTACTGCTGGGTCTGTGTTGGGCGTACTGGGACTATTAGAATAAATAGTGTAGGACGGACTCTTCTTCCTCTTAATATGTTTCTATCTCTGGATCAAACAACACATTCCTTCCACAGTAGAAGTATTGCCAAGTGTCTGTCCACTGTCCAAGACTTCACAAACAGCTTGTTCTCCCAGCATCTGGCCCCAGATGTAATGATGAAGCCAAGTACACATGGTGAAATTAAGCAGACTGGGCAGTTCAATTGAAGGGTTTGCTTTGGCCTTTCTCTATGTTTTAATATGTCTGTGCTTTAAAAACACAGCAATAAAAACGTGTTATGGTTGTAGTCTATTAAAAATAACAGAAATGAAGGTGGGTATTTTTGTTAACCAATTGCTTGTCCAGAGCAGGGCGCATCTCGACAGTATTGGTGTTGATACATAAAGGCTTAGTTCACTGTTCCATAGCCTTAGTCTTTAGTGATGCTTCTTCAGAATGAGAGAGGCCTTGAAGTGTTTCCCCTGAGATTGTTTTTGCAGGAGTTAGCAGGAGGGGGGTCTTCCTGGGGCATACATCTATACGCTGCTAAATGCATTTAGGGGAAACACTGCATTGGGGTGTGGCTGAAGCCTGGGTGTTAGGCTGAACCCTGGGTGGGTGGCTGGAGCCTGGGTGGGTGGCTGAAGCCTGGGTGTTAGGCTGGAGCCTGGGTGTTAGGCTGAACCCTGGGTGGGTGGCTGGAGCCTGGGTGTTAGGCTGGAGCCTGGGTGTTAGGCTGAAGCCTGGGTGGGTGGCTGGAGCCTGGGTGTTAGGCTGGAGCCTGGGTGTTAGGCTGGAGCCTGGGTGTTAGGCTGGAGCCTGGGTGGGTGGCTGGAGCCTGGGTGTTAGGCTGGACCCTGGGTGGGTGGCTGGAGCCTGGGTGTTAGGCTGGAGCCTGGGTGTTAGGCTGGAGCCTGGTTGGGTGGCTGGAGCCTGGGTGTTAGGCTGGAGCCTGTGTGTGTGGCTGGAGCCTGGGTGTTATGCTGGAGCCTGGGTGTGTGGCTGGAGCCTGGGTGTTAGGCTGGACCCTGGGTGGGTGGCTGGAGCCTGGGTGTTAGGCTGGAGCCTGGGTGTTAGGCTGGACCCTGGGTGTGTGGCTGGAGCCTGGGTGTGTGGCTGGAGCCTGGGTGTTAGGCTGGAGCCTGGGTGATAGGCTGGAGCCTGGGTGGGTGGCTGGAGCCTGGGTGGGTGGCTGGAGCCTGGGTGGGTGGCTGGAGCCTGGGTGTTATGCTGGAGCCTGGGTGTGTGGCTGGAGCCTGGGTGTTAGGCTGGACCCTGGGTGGGTGGCTGGAGCCTGGGTGTTAGGCTGGAGCCTGGGTGTTAGGCTGGACCCTGGGTGTGTGGCTGGAGCCTGGGTGTGTGGCTGGAGCCTGGGTGTTAGGCTGGAGCCTGGGTGATAGGCTGGAGCCTGGGTGGGTGGCTGGAGCCTGGGTGGGTGGCTGGAGCCTGGGTGGGTGGCTGGAGCCTGGGTGTTAGGCTGGAGCCTGGGTGTTAGGCTGGAGCCTGGGTGTGTGGCTGGACCCTGGGTGTGTGGCTGGAGCCTGGGTGTTAGGCTGGACCCTGGGTGTTAGGCTGGAGCCTGGGTGTGTGACTGGAGCCTGGGTGTTAGGCTGGAGCCTGGGTGTGTGGCTGGAGCCTGGGTGGGTGGCTGGAGCCTGGGTGTGTGGCTGGAGCCTGGGTGTTAGGCTGGAGCCTGTGTGTGTGGCTGGAGCCTGGGTGTTAGGCTGGACCCTGGGTGTGTGGCTGGAGCCTGGGTGTTAGGCTGGAGCCTGGGTGTGTGGCTGGAGCCTGGGTGTTAGGCTGGACCCTGGGTGTGTGGCTGGAGCCTGGGTGTGTGGCTGGAGCCTGGGTGTTAGGCTGAACCCTGGGTGTGTGGCTGGAGCCTGGGTGTGTGGCTGGAGCCTGGGTGTTAGGCTGGACCCTGGGTGTGTGGCTGGAGCCTGGGTGTGTGGCTGGAGCCTGGGTGTGTGGCTGGAGCCTGGACAGGCATTAGGCTTTAGGCTTGCTCTCATTGATCGCTCAGCACCACCACACCATGTTCTCATCCAGTTTGCTGATTGATTCAGAGGTCTTAAGAGATTGGAAGCGACCTGGGCTCAGCGCTCTCCCCTGGATTGGCCTGGAGAGGCCATGGGGGTCACAGCCAGCCCATTTCCAGAGAACTCCCGGGTCAACCAGCTCATTCAGCCAGAGGCACAGGTAATTAAGAGGAACATCAACACCCCGATGCTCTTGCCTTGTATCGCTTGGGAGGGGTGCAGGGTGGGGGAGGGGGGACCTGGCTTATAATTATCCCAGACAACCCCCCAAAAGACACGCATGCACACCCTCTCCATCCAGCCTCAGTTCTCTGAATGTAGCTGCAGTGTGATCTATTCACCAGCCTGCTGTTGTCTCATCCATACAATGTCCTGACAATGATAAATCAACAGCAGCCAGCGCATCATGTAGAAAATGTTTTTGTAATTAACTTAGTAAATTTCCCGCTGCGCCATCAGACAGTCGCTGTGCCTCGTACGGAGTCCGATAATGAAATCAATTTGGTTCAAATTGTTTCAGGTGACTTTTAATGAGTATCTAATAACCGGCGGAGGATAGAAGGTCAGGATATCTGTGTGTTGTTTTATAAGTGATGGATCGCTCCGCCGAAAACACGGATATCCAGAGAGGACTAGGCTGGGGTCCAAAGCACAATGACATTGTGTCATTCACTCCCTGTAGTGTAGTGGTGATTCACTAAGACTGCACTATGGGTCTGAATGCTGTACTTGAGGAGGGATAGAAGGTAGCACATCCAATGGATTGATGAAGACCTAAGGGTTGAATCATTGCCATAATCATTTGGGAGCGTTCTTTATACTGTAGCAGTGCAGTCTTCCATTTCTATACTGCACGACTCGAGGCCATACTCCTCTTGCACCATGGTTAGGGGAGCAGCTGAATAGCCTGTTTATTATTAGAGCAGCTAGAAGCAGAGAGGCTGACTGATGAAAGAGAGAAGGAGAGAGTGTAGTTCTGCCCAGAGGAACCTTTAACTTCATTTGTATATCTATTGCTCCTCTTAATATTCAATTCTGTATTTTGCCCTTCTCTGAACACATTACCGGGAAATAGCCACGGCTAATTCATAAACACACTTGATAATTCTGCCTCATTTATAGCTATTGGAGCCAATAACTATTACTTCTCTTCCAGACCATTCTATTAGCCTAAGGGGTGATTCCCCTGAATCGCTAAAGTGTAGATTTAATATCAGTGTTTATGGAGGCTCTGGTCTCTAAAGAGAGAAAAAACACAGCACATTTCCTCAATAAACGAATAGCCTCTCCTCTCTCCCTGGGGCGATGGATTTATTGTATTGTTTTTTCGCTCTTTCATATGGTTGCGGAACGCGCCCGGCGCCCCCAAGCGTCTCGTCTCCCCAGCAGCCTGCCTTTCTGCCTGGCCTGCCTGGCTCTCTGCCTGGCCTGCCTGGCTCTCTGTCTCTGTCTGTCTCTGACTGGGAGGGAGCACATTCCTCTCGTGCCACGACTGCCCTCCCTCACATGATATAACTGTGTAGCGGCTGAGGCTCTGTCCCAGGGTTCCTGCTGGCAGGAAGTGAAGCGTCTAGCACTCCAACCGAGCGCAGGCCAGGCCAGCTCCTCAGAGAGGCTGGGAGAGACAGACTCCTCTTTCTTTCTCCTCCACGTCAATATCAGCTCTATCTCCTCATTCAGACAGCAGCCAGACAGCAGAGATAGGTCTGATCATCTAGTGTCTCTGATGATTTAATGCTAGAATGAATGGGTGCATCTGGCAGTGGCACGCACATGGCAGGCCTGGCATAACACTGACAACACTGACAATCCATTACTGTTGATAGACTGCCTGGCGAGAGATACAGGATACTGGCATGGATGTGGTGTGGTAAGAGCTGGGTTGGTGTGTCCCTGCTGCTGTGAATGTGTCTCTGTCTGTTAAGTGCTGTATTTGTTTTCATTCTGTGCTGGTGTGTTTGTGTCAAGTTGTCTCGTCGTCACAAGTCTCATTTTTTCATAGAGTTTTTTTTCCCAGGAGGATAAGAGTTCCTGCCATCCTCAAACCCAATCTCTTCTCAGACAGATGAGCGCCCCTCCCTCCCTCTCTTCTCCTCTCCCCCTCTCCCTCCCTCTCTTCTCCTCTCCCCCTCTCCCTCCCTCTCTCCTCCTCTCCCCCTCTCCCTCCCCTCTCCCTCCCTCTCTTCTCCTCTCCCCCTCTCCCTCCCTCTCTCCTCCTCTCCCCCTCACCCTCACTCTGTTCCCCGCTCTAACGACGGCTGCGTGCTCAGCGTGAGGAACCAAACGCTCTGCCACTTTACTTTAGCGCAGGGGGATGTGTTCTCAGACACACGGGATGTGTTGTAAATATTGGTGTCAAACACGGAGGGCACTATTACCAACCGGCACCTCAGCATCCTAACACCAGGGAGAGCAATTACCAGCATGATCTCAACACAATAGTATGATGCTACTGCAGCCTGCCTGCATGACAACAACGGACTCTCTCTCTCTCCTCTCTCTCTACCTCTGTCTTTCTCTCTCTTTCTTTCTCTCTCTCTCAGTTTGTCTCTTTTCTTATTCTCTCTCTCACCATCTATATGACTCCTCTGTCTCTCTACTCTCTGTCAATCCCCCTCCCTCCCTGTAATAATTGAATACATCTCATTCCTAGCCGGCCTTCATGCCTAGCTGCCTGTGCCACCCAGGACTGAGCCTGTTGGGCTGAGGAAAGCCAATTTGCTCCACCATGACTCCCCAGGGACCATTCACACGATCACTGCTGACATTTGCTAAGAGACATTTTGCAACATGGCGAGGATTGATGTGTTAAGCAGATTGAGATTTTGTCTTTATAAAGAATTCACTGATGCACTTTGAAATCAGTCCTGGGAAGGCACCTGCTTCTTTACACTGGAGGGGAACTAGATCACAAGGTCAGTGTTGTTGTAGGGTTTCTAACCGTTTACCAGCAGTATACGGCGCTGTTACAGGCTGATTGTTACATGGAGCCCCTCTGTAACGTTAGTTAAAAAAATGCTTGACACAAGACCATTCACTTTAGTAGTTCAGTCTCAGTGACTGTGTAAAACAACTTCTCCCTCAACGTCATCAAGACAAAGGAGATGATTGTGGACTACAGGAAAAGGAGGACCGAACAGGCCCCCATTCTCATCGACAGGGCTGCAGTGGAGCAGGTCGAGAGCTTCAAGTACCTTGGTGTCCACATCACCAACAAACTAACATGTGCAAGCACACAGTCGTGAAAAGGGCACAACAAAACCTATTCCCCCTCAGGAGACTGAAAAGATTTGACATGGGTCCCCAGATCCTCAAAAGGTTCTACAGCTGCATCATCGAGAGCATTCTGACTGGTTGCATCACTGCCTGGTACGGCAATTGCTCGGCCTCTGACCGCAAGGCACTACAGAGGGTAGTGCGTACGGCCCAGTACATCACTGGGGCCAAGCTTCCTGCCATCCAGGACCTCTATACCAGGCGGTGTCAGAGGAAGGTCCTAAACATTGTCAAAGACTCCAGCCACCCTAGTCATAGACTGGTCTCTCTGCTACCTCACGGCAAGCGGTACCAGAGCGCCAAGTCTAGGTCCAAGAGGCTTCTAAACAGCTTCTACCCCCAAGCCATAAGACTCCTGAACATCTAGTCAAATGGCTACCCAGACTATTTGCATTGCCCCCCCCCCCCCCCCCCCCACGCTGCTGCTACTCTCTGTTATTATCTGTGCATAGCCACTTTAATAACTCTACCTACATGTACATATTACCTCAATTACCTTGACAAACCGGTACCCCCTGTTTATAGCCTTGTTACTGTTATTTTACTGCTGCTCTTTAATTATTTGTTACTATAATTTCTTATTTTTTTGTTGTATTTTTCTAAAAACTGCATTGTTGGTTAAGGGCTTAAGGGCTTGTAAGTAAACATTTCACTGTAAGGTCTACACCTGTTGTATTCAGCGCATGTGACAAATAACATTTAACAAATAACACTGGATAAGAGTATTCACTTGTGATTTGTTTTCAAGGAATGCACATATTTACCATTTGCCATCAGATGATGTATTTTGCTGTCATCGTGGCTGGGCAGTTAAGAGTTAACTTGCCTGCTCCTCTCCTCTTGATGACATCAGTATTGTCTTTGCATCCATGAAATGAAAAGTCTAACCTTAGTCAGCAGGAGTGGGGAATTCACACACATTAATATGGCGCTCGATCTCCTCTCCCCTCCTCTGCAGTCTCTCCCTCCCTGTTCTCTTCGGTATGAAACGGTCTATGTTTGGAGCTAATGCAGGGCTTTGTACTGCAGGCACAGCCGTAGTGTTACATTTATAGTACGTCTTGTCCTACCACAAGAGTGTTGCACATGGAATAATGATAAGACAGCTAGCAGTTAGCTGGGGAACGATATGATGGTCATTTTGTTTAATAAATGACCGTGTCCATGGTGTCCAGAATCACTATGTTGTGAGGCTTGGGACTGGACCACAACAGCCAACTACGCTAGCTAACAGGGCTTTTCTCTGGGTGGGCTCAGTCTTCTCTCCCTCCGACCATCCATCCAGCTCAGCCATGGACCAAACCCAGGTCAGAAGAGACAGGTCAGATGAGACAGGTCAGAGGAGACAGGTCAGAGGAGACAGGTCAGAGGAGAGAAGAGAGAGGAGACAGGTCAGAGGAGACAGGTCAGAGGAGACAGGTCAGAGGAGAGAAGAGAGAGGAGACAGGTCAGAGGAGACAGGAGAGAGAAGACAGGTCAGAGGAGACAGGTCAGAGGAGACAGGTCAGAGGAGACAGGCCAGAGGAGACAGGAGAGAGAAGACAGGTCAGAGGAGACAGGTCAGAGGAGACAGGAGAGAGAAGACAGGTCAGAGGAGACAGGCCAGAGGAGACAGGAGAGAGGAGACATGTCAGAGGAGACAGGTCAGAGGAGACAGGAGAGAGAAGACAGGTCAGAGGAGACAGGTCAGAGGAGACAGGAGAGAGGAGAGAGGAGACATGTCAGAGGAGACAGGTCAGAGGAGACAGGCCAGAGGAGACAGGAGAGAGGAGAGAGGAGACATGTCAGAGGAGACAGGTCAGAGGAGACAGGCCAGAGGAGACAGGAGAGAGGAGAGAGGAGACATGTCAGAGGAGACAGGTCAGAGGAGACAGGTCAGAGGAGACAGGTCAGAGGAGACAGGAGAGAGGAGACAGGTCAGAGGAGACAGGTCAGAGGAGAAAGGAGAGAGGAGACAGGTCAGAGGAGACAGGTCAGAGGAGACAGGAGAGAGGAGACATGTCAGAGGAGACAGGTCAGAGGAGACAGAAGAGAGGAGACAGGTCAGAGGAGACAGGAGAGAGGAGACAGGTCATAGGAGACAGGTCAGAGGAGACAGGTCAGAGGAGACAGGTCAGAGAAGACAGGAGAGAGGAGACAGGTCAGAGGAGACAGGTCAGAGGAGACAGGAGAGAGGAGACAGGTCAGAGGAGACAGGTCAGAGGAGACAGGAGAGAGAAGACAGGTCAGAGGAGACAGGTCAGAGGAGACAGGAGAGAGGAGACATGTCAGAGGAGACAGGTCAGAGGAGACAGGAGAGAGGAGACAGGTCAGAGGAGACAGGTCAGAGGAGACAGGTCAGAGAAGACAGGAGAGAGGAGATGTCAGAGGAGACAGGTCAGAGGAGACAGGAGAGAGGAGACAGGTCAGAGGAGACAGGTCAGAGGAGACAGGTCAGAGGAGACAGGTCAGAGGAGACAGGTCAGAGGAGACAGAAGAGAGGAGACAGGTCAGAGGAGACAGGAGAGAGGAGAGAAGAGAGAGGAGACAGGTCAGAGGAGACAGGAGAGAGGAGACAGGTCAGAGGAGACAGGTCAGAGGAGACAGGTCAGAGGAGACAGGTCAGAGGAGACAGGTCAGAGGAGACAGGAGAGAGGAGACAGGAGAGAGGAGACAGGTCAGAGGAGACAGGAGAGAGGAGACAGGAGAGAGGAGACAGGTCAGAGGAGACAGGAGAGAGGAGACAGGTCAGAGGAGACAGGTCAGAGGAGACAGGTCAGAGGAGACAGGAGAGAGGAGACAGGTCAGAGGAGACAGGAGAGAGGAGACAGGTCAGAGGAGACAGGTCAGAGGAGACAGGAGAGAGGAGACAGGAGAGAGGAGACAGAATAAACATGTTAGCAGGTGGGGCTGGTGTGAGGCTAGAGCTGGACACAGACAGTAAATGACAGTAATGACAGTCTGTTGGAGGAAGGTGGTGATTTGGTCATCTGTGTGGAGGACAGGACAGTGATGACCACAGTGCCTGGCCACAGTGCCTGGCCACAGTGCCTGGCCACAGTGCCTGGCCTGGCTGCAGGGCTGGAGCCGTGTGCGTGTGTTTGTGTGCTTGGCTGGGCTACCACTGCTTTCAGCAGCTCCAAGACTATCAGTTTATGATGGAGCTGCATATGAACACATGCAGGCAATCACATTTTCTCTACAACATGTAGGCCAATAGGAGGCAACCAGTTCCATTTATGTCCCCACATTCAAAATGAAATTACAGGAATAACCATGAAGTAATATTTTTTTTATGTCTATGTGATTTTGATGGGTAAAGTCTGTTGTTTCCTAATCCACATTTCACTATGTTTTGTGGGGATTATTTTGTCTTCGCTGATTAACAACTTTGCACATTAAAGTGAAAGACTGAAACCATTTTGAAGTCAGAAAATCAGAGTCAATAGAACTCTGAAAAGCAATTTAAGCCGTTTCACACGGTTGTCATTTTTCGAGTGTTCCTTTCTTAATAGTTTTGTTTTGCAATAAGCTCACGAGAGTTGGAAACTGCAGGGGAGTTCATGAATTGAAGTTCAGATTTAGCACTGAATTAGTATTCTCTTAACAGCTCAGTTGAATGGCATGCCCAGATGAACAAAACTGAAAATACATTGGAACAAATAAAGAAATTGTACTCTATTCCCTGTGACAGTTTTATCTACTGTCCCTCTTTCTGAAAAAACATGATTCAATTTATATTATTCATCTTTTCGAAAGTACATCCGTTTCTCCAAGGAAAAAAAAAACATTTCTATTTGCCATCAAGTCTTTTGGTGTAGTATGAACTAGATAGTTGGCTCATCCCCAGAAATAGGCCTAGTTTGGGCTGAAATCTCATTTAATAGTACTTTACAGGACAATATTGGAGTAACACTTAAATCACTTTAGACAATCTGAAGTCAGTTTAGAAAATCTTACATATTTTGCGGCAGCCTCCATGGGTTTAACTGCAGTAATGTTGTAACTTTAGCTCTCACTAGGTAATCTTCCATTTGAATGATGTGTTTCCTTCCCCAAACTAGTGAGCCCTTGTTCCTGGTCTGAGTTTAGTAGTGGCATTCTGAACTTGGCAGTGACATGAGGGGATTTGTTCAAGTTGGGCTCAGTGTATTGGCAAAGGGATTCCACTTGAGACAGACCAGGGAGGGAGGGAGGAGAGGGGAGAGAGGGAGGAGAGGGGAGGGAGGAGAGGGAGGGAGGGAGGAGAGGGGAGAGAGGGAGGAGAGGGGAGGGAGGAGAGGGAGGGAGGGAGGGAGGAGAGAGAGGAGAGGGAGGGAGGGAGGAGAGGGGAGAGAGGAGAGGGAGGGAGGGAGGAGAGGGGAGAGAGGGAGGAGAGGTGAGGGAGGAGAGGGGAGAGAGGGAGGAGAGGTGAGGGAGGAGAGGGAAGGAGGGAGGAGAGGGGAGGGAGGAGAGGGAGGGAGGGAGGAGAGGGGAGAGAGGGAGGAGAGGGGAGGGAGGAGAGGGAGGGAGGGAGGAGAGGGGAGGGAGGAGAGGGAGGGAGGGAGGAGAGGGGAGGGAGGGAGGGAGGGAGGAGAGGGGAGAGAGGGAGGAGAGGTGAGGGAGGAGAGGGAAGGAGGGAGGAGAGGGGAGAGAGGAGAGGGAGGGAGGGAGGAGAGGGGAGAGAGGGAGGAGAGGTGAGGGAGGAGAGGGGAGAGAGGGAGGAGAGGTGAGGGAGGAGAGGGAAGGAGGGAGGAGAGGGGAGGGAGGAGAGGGAGGGAGGGAGGAGAGGGGAGAGAGGGAGGAGAGGGGAGGGAGGAGAGGGAGGGAGGGAGGAGAGGGGAGGGAGGAGAGGGAGGGAGGGAGGAGAGGGGAGAGAGGGAGGGAGGGAGGGAGGGAGGAGAGGGGAGAGAGGGAGGAGAGGTGAGGGAGGAGAGGGAAGGAGGGAGGAGAGGGGAGAGAGAGGAGTGGGGAGAGGAGGAGAGGGAGGGAGGAGAGGGAAGGAGGGAGGAGAGGGGAGGGAGGAGAGGGAGGGAGGGAGGAGAGGGGAGAGAGGGAGGAGAGGTGAGGGAGGAGAGGGAAGGAGGGAGGAGAGGGGAGAGAGAGGAGTGGGGAGAGGAGGAGAGGGGAGAGACGGAGTGGAGGAGATGGGAGAGAGGGAGGTGAGGGAGGAGAGGGGAGAGAGGGAAGAGAGGGAGGGAGGGAGTGGAGGAGAGGGGAGAGAGGGAGGAGAGGGGAGGGAGGGGAGGGAGGAGAGGGAGGGAGGGAGGGGAGAGGAGGAGAGGGGAGAGAGGGAGTGGAGGAGATGGGAGAGAGGGAGGGAGGAGAGGGGAGAGAGGGAGGGAGGGGAGAGAGGGAGGGAGCGAGAGAGGGAGGGAGGGCGACCTGAGCGCGTCCCATATCGCAGCAGAGTGAGTGGCAGAGTGCCCTAGATCTGTGGATTGAAGAGTGGTGCCCTTTAGCCACACAGGCCTGTCTGATTAATATGAACGTTAGGCAGGGAGGGAGGGGAGGGAGAAGACAGTAACACCACACTAGGGCTGACCCATTTAGTCGAATGGTCGATTGTTTGGTCAATAGGCTGTTGGTCGACCAAGATTGTTTTAGTCGAGCCGTGGCAAATAAATCCAAAATATTCCACAGGAGACACCTGTCTGATTCCCGTCTGTCTGAGTGGACTAATCCATTGTGAAGGCTGCAGGGATGGTACATCGGTATCACCAGTAGTGCATTTACCGTTCATTCCCATTATTTATCATCTACAATGTTTGTTTGGTTACCATAATATCTGTTAATCCAGTCAATATATTATTACTACAGTCTTAATGTTGTCATTGTAGGAGTGGACACGTTGTTTAGTTACCATAATATCTGTTAATCCATTCAATATATTATTACTACAGTCTTAATGTTGTCATTGTAGGAGTGGACACGTTGTTTAGTTACCATAATATCTGTTAATCCATTCAATATATTATTACTACAGTCTTAACGTTGTCATTGTAGGAGTGGACACGTTGTTTGCAGAGCGCACAACCTAGGCTACACTTGTGAGAATTTTGGGGGGTTTATTTCCTTTCATTTACGAGTTGTCAATTTGTTCATTGTCTTTTGTTTGGAGAGCTCCTATCAATCTTGAGAAAGGACGCGCACCTGATTACACATATAGACTAGTCTACCTGGCCTGCGCGCAAATGTAGGCCTATAAATGTAGGCCTATAAATGTAGGCCTATAAATGCGCTGGAAACTCTGAGGGCCCACAATATTTTATACAATGTTTGCTAGCACAAGCTTCGGCTGGACCATTGGCTGGACCAATAGTTGATACAATGTTTCAAGTTCCTTGCAGATAGGCCATGCATGGCCAATGTGATTTATAGGATATTTATTTTTATCAGGATATTTTCCACCTTCGGGCTGCAATGTTTTTATTTTTTGGCTTTATGTAGGCTATTTTTACACATTGGCAATGACAATAGAGGTTACTTTTAGATTTGTATCATTTTCATTTAGTTTGAATGTTGATTAACCACATGACATTGATTTTGAGATATGAAGACTTTACTATAAATGAAATTAAACTCTGTGTATCATTTTTTTTTTTCAGTGCTTAAAGCATCAGACAAGCTCAGTAGCCTATATAGTTGATTTTATTCAAACATAGGGTGTCTATATATGGAAAAATACACGTTAAAAAATGTGACTCTTGATCAACCAACATTTTGTTTTGTCGGTGACAGCCGTACACTAGCTGTATGTGTGCTTGGGTTTAAAGTGATGGAGTTTAAAAGGGGGTTGTGTGTATAATGATATTCCCGCAAAAACGTTATTTCAAAGTATAAACCTCTGAACCTATTGCATTTAGGTGTACTTTATGTACGTGTGTGTGTGTGTGTGTGTGTGTGTGTGTGTGTGTGTGTGTGTGTGTGTGTGTGTGTGTGTGTGTGTGTGTGTGTGTGTGTGAGTCCGCTTCATAACACACAAACTGTAGTATCATAACTCTTTGCTCCACATTATGGCACTTGTTTCCACTTTTTTGTCAGATTATAGTCACTGGTGATTGAGTGCGTGAGTGGTTGTGGTCATCAGTCTGTGGTCAGTGGTTGTGGTTGGTACAGTGATTGGCAGAGCTGTATCATGGCTATTTGAAACAATTTTAAGAGCAAACAGGCTACAGAAATGACCATCCATCAACCCTGCTCACAGAATATTGACTTTGTTTTTTTAATCTTATTAATCTTATTAAATTGAATCTTAAATTCAATTTACGTCATAAAAGTGTTTGAACTAACATTATACAATTTCCCACAACTGAATGAATGCTGTGGATTTTCTCCTTGACATACAGTTGAAGTCGGAAGTTTACATACACCTTAGCCAAATACATTTAAACTCAGTTTTTCACAATTCCTGACATTTAATCCTAGTAAAAATTCCCTGTCTTCGGTCAGTTAGGATCACCACTTTATTTTAAGAATGTGAAATGTCAGAATAATAGTAGAGAGAATTATTTATTTCAGCTTTTATTTCTTTCATCCCATTCCTCCTGACAGAGCTGGTGTAACTGAGTCAGGTTTGTAGGCCTCCTTGCTCGCACACACTTTTTCAGTTCTGCCCACACATTTTCTATAGGATCGAGGCCAGGGCTTTGTGATGGCCACTCCAATACCTTGACAATGTTGTCCTTAAGCAATTTTGCCACAGCATTGGAAGTATGCTTGGGGTCATTGTCCTTTTGGAAGACCCATTTGCCACTAAGCTTCAACTTCCTGACTGATGTCTTGAGATGTTGCTTCAATATATCCACATACTTTTCCATCCACATAATTTCCCACTTCATCATGATGCCATCTATTTTGTGAAGTACCCCAGTCCCTCCTGCAGCAAAGAACCCCCACAACATGATGCTGCCACCCCCGTGCTTCATGGTTGGGATGGTGTTCTTCGGCTTGCAAGCCTCCCCCTTTTTCATCCAAAAATAACAATGGTCATTATGGCCAAACAGTTCTATTTTTGTTTCATCAGACCAGAGGACATTTCTCCAAAAAGTATGATCTTTGTCCCCATGTGCAGTTACAAACCTTAGTCTGGCTTTTTTATGGCGGTTTTAGAGCAGTGGCTTCTTCCTTGCTGAGTGGCCTTTCAGGTTATGTCGATATAGGACTCGTTTTACTGTGGATATAGATACTTTTGTACGTGTTTCCTCCAGCATCTTCACAAGGTCCTTTGCTGTTGTTCTGGGATTGATTTGCATTTTTCGCACCAAAGTACGTTCATCTCTAGGAGACAGAACACGTCTCCTTCCTGAGCAGTATGACGGCTGCGTGGTCCCATGGTGTTTATACTTGCGTGCTATTGTTTGTACAGATGAATGTGGTACCTTCAGGCGTTTGTAAATTGCTCCCAAGGATGAACCAGACTTGTGGAGGTCTACATTTTTTTCTAAGGTCTTGGCTGATTTCTTTTGATTTTCCCATGATGTCAAGCAAAGAGGCACTGAGTTTGAAGGTAGGCTTTGAAATACATCCACAGGTACACCTCCAATTGACTCAAATGATGTCAATTAGCCTATCAGAAGCTTCTAAAGCCATGACATAATTTTCTGTCATTTTCCAAGCTGTTTAAAGACACAGTCAACTTAGTGTAGGTAATCTTCTGACCCACTGGAATTGTGATACAGTGAATTATAAGTGAAATAATCTGTCTGTAAACAATTGTTGGAAAAATTACTTGTGTCATGCACAAAGTAGATGACCTAACCGACTTGTCAAAACTATAGTTTGTTAACAAGAAATTTGTGGATTGGTTGAAAAACGGGTTTTAATGATTCCAACCTAAGTGTATGTAAACTTCATACTTCAACTGTATCTCCTGGATATTGTCCATTGATTAGCTCTAGCAGCCAGCCAGCCAGCCAGGCATTGTATACAGTACTGTACAGTAGGCCATTCTGCTGCTCCCAGCAGGATTGGCTCAGGCGTTATTGAGTTGGGATGTGGAGCTATTGTTTAGGGAGGCAGAGATGAGCCACACAGAGCCCCCCCCCCTCCCATGTCTGACTGAGACAGAGGGAACAAATGTCATAAATCATCCATAATCCACCACACTGGAGAGGAGAGGAGAAAAGGGGAGACATCACGCTTCACATAATCTGCCCTGCTCACAAATCCACCATACGGGTGACAGATTAACATTAGCCTGACATCTAGGCTACGATTTTCCAGTCAACTCACCGGGACCCAGAAAA